>NW_012114422.1:643586-644400 GCF_000951035.1 Colobus angolensis palliatus
CTGGTACCATTCCTTCTGAAACTATTCCAATCAATAGAAAAAGAGGGAATCCTCCCTAACTCATTTTATGAGGCCAACATCATCCTGATACCATAAGCCTGGCAGAGATACAACAAAAAAAGAGAATTTTAGACCAATACCCCTGATGAACATTGATGCAATAAAATACTGGGAAACCGTATCCAGCAGCACATCAAAAAGCTTATCCACCACGATCAAGTTGGCTTTACCCTGGGATGCAAGGCTGGTTCAATATATGCAAATCAATAAACATGATCCATCATATAAACAGAATCAAAGACAAAAGCCACATGATTATCTCAATAGATGCAGAAAAGGCCTTCAACATAATTCAACAGCCCTTCATGCTAAAAACTCTCAACAAACTAGGTATTGATGGGACATATTTCAAAATAATAAGAGCTATTTATGACAAACCCACAGCCAATATCATACTGAATGGGCAAAACTGAAAGCATTCCATTTGAAAACTGGCACAAGACGGGGATGCCCTCTCTCACCACTCCTATTCAACATAGTGTTGGAAGTTCTGGCCAGGGCAATCAGGCAGGAGAAAGAAATAAAGGGTATTCAATTAGGACAAAAGGAAGTCAAATTATCCCTGTTTGCAAATGACATGATTATATATTTTGAAAACCCCATTATCTCAGCCCAAAATCTCCTCAAGCTGATAAGCAACTTCAGCAAAGTCTCGGGACACAAAATCAATGTGCAAAAATCACAAGCATTCCTATACACCAATAACAGACAAACAGAGAGCCAAATCATGAGTGAACTCCCATTCACAATTGCT
>NW_012114422.1:646000-658725 GCF_000951035.1 Colobus angolensis palliatus
AGGAGATACACCTAATGTAAATCACGAGTTAACGGGTGCAATACACCAACATGGCACATGTGTACATATGTAACAAACCTGCACATTGTGCACATGTACCCTAGAACTTAAAGTACAATAAAAAAAAAGCAAACAAAAAAAAAACAAACAAAAAAAAGAAAATGGATTTCACATTGCATGTCAACTCTGATCAACTGGTAGGACTGTTTGGGATGGGCCCTGTGTTATTGCTCACACCTATAGTCCTACCACTTTGGAGGACAGCTTGAGCTCAGGAGTTTGAGACCATCCTGGGCAACACAGGGAGACCATGTCTCTACAAAAAAAATAAAAAATAGAAATTAGCCAGGTGTGGTGGTGCATATCTGTGGTCCCAGCTACTCAAGAGGCTGATGTTGGGAGTATCACTTGAGCCAAGGAGTTTGAGGCTGCGGTGAGCCTGGCTACAGAGAGAGACTCTGTCTACAAAAACAAAAACAAAAACAAAAACACACACACAAAAAAAAACCCCAAAAAAACAAAAAAGATAAAAGAAAAAAGAATTGCTTGGTATGATACATTATGAAAAGTTTTTAGGCCATGTCGGAACTTGAAACTGACCCAATTTTCCCATAGAAATGATATTTATGGGTCACTGAATAAACATAAAAATTGACCCTCCACCTTAACACTTGAAACTTGTATTTGTCTCAACTGAGTGCCTTCCTCAGGAACTGAACCCGCAGACAAGGGACTGAAACTCACTAGGTCACCACAACCAGAGAGTGAGACACCAAATCTCTCATTCATCATGATTAATTCCCTAATTCCTGTTTTCCTGCCTTCTGTGCTATATAAATTTTGGTGAGTCCAGGAGCTGGATTTGAAACCTCATCTCCCATCTCCTTGACTGCAGCACTGATTAAAGCCTTCTTCCCTGGCAATGCTTGCTGATTCAGTGATTGGCATTCTGTGTGGGAGCAGCAGGATCTAAATCAAACCTCTGGTGTTTTGGTGACAAACTCCTGAATAACAAGTGTCATGATGAGTAGCATCTGCCATGGGTACAGTGGGCTGGGGATAGCACATGTGCCCAGTATTGCCATTCTTGACTTAAAACCCTAAAGTGGAAGGGAGGAGAAAATGAACTAAATTGATCGATTGGCTTCTATTTATTGAATCTAAAATGCTGTCTCCTCCATACTGCTTTTAACTGTCTTGTCTCAATTCTGCTTCTGTATCTTCACCCTTCTACCTGGAATATTTCTCTGTCTGACCTTCTACAGACCCCTCCAGGTCTAACTCAAGCCCCTCTTTCCATGAAGCCATTCCTGACAATTTCCAGTCCTCACTGAGCTCCATATAACTTTAGACATAACATTTAGAAGTTTATAAAGTAAGTTGGTTATTTGGAATTCAGAATATGTTTGCTCATGGAAAAGGTAATATAAATGCTGATTAGTATACTATGCTAGTCTATAAAAATCTAAGTAATGACATGAGGAAAAAAAAGTATGTGCCAGAATGTTCATTTAAAGAGAAGCAATGATGAACCGCCTGGGGTTGGCAGCAGGGCACGGGGTGGGGAGGGGAGGGGGGAGCGGTTACATTCCTAGAAAATGCTTGAAGTTTGGGGTAGGAAACTGGATATGGAAGGATGAAGACAGGAGCCAGGATCAATAGTGCGCCATGGGGCAGGAAGTGGGAGGTAGAGAGGGAAAGAAAACACCCTGTGCTCCCTGACAAAGGAGGCTCTGTAGCTGGAAACGCTAGAGGAGGGGCCCAAGCTGCTACTGAGAGGGAAGGTGATGTACGCCCTCTCCCCCATCAGCACCACGGGCTCTTCAATGATCTCCAAATCGCTCACCAGTGCATCTGTGTGGGTGAATAGACACTTCTGGTGAGAGCTCAAATAGGAAGGCCACCTGGTGACATTGGGTCAGACTCATCTAACCCTCTTCATTACATGAGAAATGAAGACAGAAAACTCTTATTGAAATTCTAGGGATGAAACATAACAAAAAATAATGTAAGTAAGTGCCACTATTGATGCTTGAAAATAAGCTGGTCTATTTGTAGGAGAATAAAGAAATAAATGGAAATTTTAAAGAGACATTCTGAAGAGATCCTACCTTTTGTCTATAAAGGTCACAAACTCAGATATCTATAGGAGTCAAGCAAATAAAAGAAATGGGTAATTCAGGCAAAGTGGTGGAAACAGGAAAGGTAACGAGTAGAGACCATGGGCCCTGTCCAAGAACATTCAAATTCAAATGCAAACAATAACAACAGCCAAACATTAAAGGAGTATCACTTCAGCCTCAGTGACTTCTCTCATGCACATTTTATAGATGGGAAAAATGAGAAAGAGTTTTAGCCATTTGTCTAAGGTAAGAAACTGGCAGAACTGGGAGCCAAATGCAGGCAGAATGATGCTGCACCTCCTGAATAGTGCCCTGGAGCACAGCTCTTACTTGACCACCATCCAGGGTTTTTCAGCTCCTCAATGCAATGAAATGAAAGAGAAAGGTTAAAAGAGACAAAAACAGGAAGACAAGAGTTAATACTGAGAGAGAGGAGAGGGCCAAATAAGAGTGATAACAAATAGAGGGGGAGGGGAGCAGTGAGGGGGAAAGAAACAGGAAGGCTAGGCACAGTGGTTCATCCCTGTATTCCCAGCACTTTCTAAGGCTGAGGTGGGAGAATCACTTGGGGCCAGGAGTTTGAAACCAGCCTGGGCAACACAGAAATAGCTCATCTCTACAAATTGAAAAAAAAAAAAATTAGCTGGGCATGGTGGCATGCACCTGTAGTCCCAGCTACTGGGGAGGATGAGTAGCGGGAGGATCACTTGAGCCCAGGAGTTCAAGTCTGCAGTGAACTATGATTGCACTACTGCTCTCCAGCCTGGGCCACAGAGTGAAAGTGACTCAAACAAAACAAAACAAAACAAAAAATGAAAACCAAACACAAACACACACAAAACCCAGGAAGACTTTCTATGTAACTAGACAAAGGTAGAAAGAAAGTAAAGGAGGCTTAAGATGTGTGCATATATTTCAGGAACGTCTACCTGAGGTGGAATGTGCAGGGAGTAAGAAGTGAGGTAACGAAATCCTCTTCCCAGAGGAGAAAAAAAAATGAAGAGCTTTAGTGATGCCTCTGGCTTGGAGAAAACTATCCGTAGCCAGGATGGTGTGAGAGGGACAGGGAAGCAGGGTGTGAGCAGGACACTCCTTCCAGCCCTTCTGGTCCATGCATGGGTCAGGCCCAAGCTGGATGGCTACGTCTTGGTGGAATAGGGGTTAATTTCACAGTAACTCCAGGATCAGGGCTCAGCCACAGCACTTACTAGCTATCAGGTCTGGAGCAAGCTGCTTAGCCTCCCTGAATTTCACTTTATTCATCTGTGAAAGGGGAAGCTCTCCTCCTAGATTTGTTGGCAAGATTAAGCATGCGGTTGGGTATGAATTGTCTAGCATGGTGCCTGGCATGTACAAGGTCGCCATCAGAAGAAGTAGATTAATGTTGGCCAGTACAGTCAAGAAAAGCTTCATGGCAAAAGAGGGCCCTAGAGATGGCGAGGATTTGAAGAAAAAAGAGACATGGGAATTGAGCCTGTATGTTGGGGAAAGATGGAAGCTGGGGAAACATGGCTTGAAGGCATAGAAAAAACAATGAACCCAGATCTTCTGTTGTAAGAACCATGGTGAAAACATCCCCCAATTAAAGTGAATAGCAGGAAAAGTCAAGAAAATTGTTCAATGTGTAGAGGCATCAAATTGTGGACAGGCTTGGAAGTTTTGCTCAAAAAGCATATCTCCATGCCGAAAATGCCTTGGAGGCAATTGACCCAGTAACTGAACAATTAGAGTCTAGACTGAGAAGGTAATAAAGGAAAGAGAGAAGGGGCCATCTGAGAGGCACTAGGAAGAACAAACTGGCCTGTGCTGGGGGATGAGCATTCCTGGAAAAGAGAGGGAAGCCCATCTCTTTCTCCTTAGGATGAAGCCACTATCAGAGAGGGGTGGGTTGAATGAGTGGAACAGCAAACATCTGGGGACCCCTCACACTAATGTTCTTTACATATATGCTGAACATTTACTCATTGTAGGGCAAGGATAAAAACGGATCCTCTATTAATAAGAACATGTATGCCTCCTTCTTTATGTTTAAAAATAAGGGATTATTGATTGATTGCATACATTACTACTCCAAGCCAGGCATCTTAACTATTTAAAATTTAGATAAGATGATATGTCATTATCACAGCATGTATTTTTCAATTTTAAAATTGGCTGACAGTACCTCATAGTGACAGCTGACCACTGGCTGGTATATGCCTGTGGCTATAGGGTACAACACATTACCTCACTCCTTGGAGAGTGGCCAACCTTGATGAGCATGCTTTAAAACAGTTTTTAAGGGAAGGAAGGAGGCTTCTATGAGAAAGGAGAAATTCCTCTTTCCCTATTCATTTTAGGAGTTGCCAGTGGAGCTCTGAGTTAACTGGTACTTTATTTCCAATAACAGAACTGGAGCCCCCAGAGAGCTGTCCTATAGACCTGGCTTTGGTTAGACCCCACCCCGCTCCTCAGAAGACATACTCCTTAAATCCTGGCCACCCTCTGTTTGCTCAAGTGAGAGCTTCAGAAAAAGGCAGGATTGTCTCAGATGCTGTCAAACACTATTCCACTGCAAATGTCTGTCCTCTACTTCCAGAACTGTGGTTCTTAAACCCCAACTTTTTGGATATTAACCTGGATTCTGACCTAGAACTTTCTTTCTGTTCCATATCCCTAGCCTCACCCACCAGCTCTAGCTTCTTATTCCTGGGTAGAGTTTTGTTTGTTTGTTTGTTTGTTTGTTTAGACATACTTTCACTCTGTTGCCCAGGCTGGAGGGCAGTGGCATGTTCTTGGCTCACTGCAACCTCCGCCTCCCAGGTTCAAGTGATTCTCCTGCATCAGGCTCCTGAGTACAGCTGTGTGCCACCACGCCTGGTTAATTTTTGTGTGTGTGTATTTTTAACAGAGATGGGTTTTCACTGTGCTGGCCAGGCTGGTCTTGAACTCCTGACCTCAAGTGATCTGCCTGTTTTGGCCTCCCAAAGTGCTGGAATTACAGGCATGAACCACCATGCCCGGCCCCTGGGTAGAGTTTCTGCTTTGGATCTTGACCTCAATTCCATGAACTGAACCAATATTTTGCCAGTTTGCCATATTTTTTATTTGGGGACAATTGAATAGCATTAAAATTTTGTGTTCCTTTTGAAAGCAGCCTGATATGGTGGGTAAAAAGACATGCATTGTAGTGGGGAAGACCTGGATTGAAATTATAGCATAGGCTAGGACTTAGGGCAAATTATTTAGCTTATCTGAGTTGCAGCCTTCTCAACTATAAAGAAGGAATATTTGTAAAAGATTGCTTTTCTTTCACTCCTCATTCATTTCCCTCATTCATCTACTGAATACTCCCTATTTGCCAAGTTCTGTGCTAAGCACAGGGGCAGGGCAAGAGGGTAGTGAGTAAAAGGTAAATAAAACACCATCCTGTCCTTGGTGAGTTTGTGGTTGAGTAGGGGAAGATAGGCATTTAACAAATTAATACAGTTGAGAGGTACTAGTGCCATGAAACTTTATGGCAGAGTTGTTAAGCAGACTGCCTGGCTCTAAATCCTGGCTCTACTAATTATTAGCTTGGTAATCCAGTGAAACCTTACTAAACCACTCTGTGCCTCAGTTTCCTTACCTGTAAAATGGGGATAATAGTTATTATTAGTATGTAATTAGTTAACACTGCAAACTTCTGAGTGCCAGGCATATAGTAAGCATTCCATACATGTTAATACAGTCATTCCTTGGTATCCATGGGACATTGGTTCCAGGATCCCCTCAGATCCCCAAATCCACAATGCTTAAGTTCCTTATATAAAGTGGCTATTTGCAAAAATCCACACACGTCCTCTTGTATAGTTTAAATAATCTCTAGATTACTTATAATACCCAATACAATGCAAATGTTATGTAAATAGTTCCTATGTTGCATTGTTTTATTTGTATTTTTTTATTGTTGAATTGTTATTTTTCCCTCGAATATTTTATATCTGTGATTGCTTGAATCTGAGGATGCAGAACAGAGGGTCAACTCTGCTATTACGATGGTGGAGAAGCATGGAGTATGATGGGAACACGAAGGAAGCAGTGGCCAATTCTATTGCTAAGAAGGCTAAAGACGGGCTTCATGGAGATAGTGTCACTTGGGTTAAGTTTTGCAGGAAGTTTGGGAGTTTTTTAGGTGAACAAAAGCAGAGTGGGCATTTCAGACATAGGAGACTGCATGAGCAAAGAGATGAAACAGATGTGAGCAAGGAAATAGCCTGAGACTGGCAGAGCCTGACAGTCTGCATAGAGGTTACAGGGGAGGGTGCAAGGCAGGAGGACGAAGCCTGCTGGAAGAGGGCATTGTATGCCACCATGAGGGTTCAGCCCCTATCTTAGGAGTGCTGATTAGAAACCATGGTATGTAACTTCTGTTTGCATGTTCCCTTTCCCCAAGACCCATACTCCTCCTTTCTCCATCTGCTCCATGCTCTGGAGGCTGGAGGCTAGCCTGTAAACACGGTACCACAGTCTCCCTTATCCTCATCCAATGGCCAGCACTAACCCAGGTTCAGAAGGAGGAAGCAGAGGGAGGAGTATTTCTTTTACTTTGTACTTTCCTGCCACTTGCTGCAGGCTAGATGCCGCTTTCCACTAATTTCACATCTGGCCAAGCAGCCCTCTCTCATTGCACAAATAACTGCTCCCTCCCCTTCTCCCTTCAGGCCCATTGCTGCTAGCCCTGGGGTGTTGCTCAGGCCTCATTTGTGTCCCACATCCTGCCACACTTTTGTAAATATCACCAGCATTAAACTCCCTTCATATTGTCCAGTTTGATGTGCCATGTGCCCTGCCTTGAACGTAAAGAAAACAAAAACTCTGGCTTTTAACAAGCAATGAATGAGATGATCAGATTTGCATTATGAAGAAGTCTTTCTGGCTCCTGGGTGGAGGATGTTTGGGGGCAGCAAGAGTAAAGGCAGAGCTTTTAATGGTGCTTTCTGAACCAGGAATCCTGCTTAAATATGTAGATTCCAGGGCCCACCTCCAAAGACTCTGATTCAGTCAGGTAGAAATAGGGTCCCCAAATCTCTATCTTTATATAAGAAGTTCTTGTGATTATGACAGGATTTCATGGTTGTCCAGGTCACTAACCAGTATATTGGGAAGATCCAGCAGAGATCAAGAAGAAGGGGAGAATATCTGAGGTAACAGGGTCTGGTCCTAGAGGACCTGAGGGTTGGGGAGGAAAATCAGAAGCAGAGATAGGGGTTTTGTTTTGAAGAGGCCAAGGGACAGCTTTTCCTTTAAGGGTGAACAAAGAAAGCAAAGTGAGTGTAAAAAGGAAGGTGAAGGAATTCACACCTTGTAACCTCAATTCCTCCTGGAAATAGGAGGCAAAGTCATATATGGAGACGGAACAGAAAGGCAAAGGTGTGAATAGCTGGAGTGATGCAGGTTTGGAATACCATTTTGGGCATGGGGTACAGAGTGACTACAAGGGACATTTTAGGACTGCTTGGTGGAGCTGAGATAACAGACCATGAAATTATGTGTCATTTCTCTCCAGAAGTACTTAGCAGTCTATATCTAGAAGTGGAGAAATCAGTACTGGATTGATCCCAGTTGGGAAGCTGCAGAGCAGGTGTAATGGAAAGACAAGGGGCCGAGGATGTTGAAATCACACACAAGCATGGGAATAACTGCATTAAAATGTGAGGGGAGCATCCAAGGAATGCTGTCCTTGGTACTGAACTAACGCACAGAAAGGCATGGCCACTTCACTGTGAAGTTGGGAGTGGGCTGGTACACGTTCCGCTGCCTCTCCATTAATACCTCCACCATACCAGAGTTAGGGTCTCAAAAGATCATGCTCCAAGCCCCATAACACTGTGAATCATGTGACTATATATAGGTCTTATAGTCTGGGCAGCATCATTTGTTGAAGGATACAATTCCAACAGCCACAAACATTATTTAAGGAATTAATTGAATAAATATTGACTGAGAGCTCTCTATGTGCCAAGCATTGTGCCTGGTGCAAGGGACGGAACAATGAAAAGGACAGAGAAGGCTAATTCCCAAGCTAAATCTTTTATTTCCTTTTGCTAGAGAACATCAGAGGGGCCCATTCACCCTTTCCCTTTCCTCTCCAATTCCTTGTCATCCTTTAGCTGCTGCAGAACACTCTCCTGCTAAATGACCTCCCCCAAGTTTGCTGTCTCCACATAGATCTTTGTGATTTTTGTGCCTCTTCTTCTCCCCTTGAGAGTATAGATTGTTCTATAGATGAACTGAGCTTCTCTCTCTCAGCTAGCCAAAATACTGCCTCTTTAAAGAGAGGACACTGACAAAGCAAACACAGACTTATCTTTAACAGGTTAAAGGAGAGGGAAAGGCTATAAACACAGCAATTTAATTTTTGTGCCTTAATGGTTATCTAGAAAGTCTTCTCCAAGCAGAGAGGTTGGTCACCTCACTGACTCTGTCAGATGACCATGGGACATTCCCCCAAATAACTTGAGGCTGAGATACCATTTCTGGAATTACTCCAAGGTCCCTGCTGCCCTCTAACAGCCAATGGTCCTACTCCTCCCTGATGCTGTGGGCTGACCTTGTCTTTTCTGGCAGAGTGACAATTTCCAATTAATATTGAAAACCATTAATTAAAGGCCTTCTTTTGTATTACAGGCCCTGAACAAAATACTGGAGACACGAAGATAATTAAGGACAACTGCTGTCTGCAGAGATTTCATAATTTCATGGGGGTAGGCAAATACGATGCAATAAGCCTCATGCCTGCGATCTGACTAAAGTACAGCAGAGTGAGGCTTGTAGAATTCATGATGAGAACCCACGGGTCATGTCTTTCTCATCCAGGAAAAAATAAAAGCAGCAACAGCATAAGGTTTTGCACATAGCACATAAGGCCAAAAGAAGATTGGCCATGATTCTGAGTCTAAGACTGGAAAACAAGGTTTAAGTTTCTCCATAAAGCAAGTGTCAGACATGAGCTGTGGCTCCAGAGCTGAGAGGTTAAAGGGAAGAAAAGGAATAAATGGTATCACCAATCCAGTGCAATCCAAGAGTCTGGGACCAGATTGGTGGATAGCTGAAACAAAGACAATCAGGTTCCAGTGACCACGGGATACAAAGGTCCAGAATCCAGGACAGGTGAAGGCAGGAGTTGGGTGAGAAGCTGGGGCGGGAAATAAAAATACGGGGAGTCAGGCTTAGGTGATGTGAGAGCCAGAGACAGTAAAAATAGGCGGAGGCAGACACAAGCTAAGAGGAAGAATAGATAGTTTCCCTAAGGAGTGAGAAACAAAGGCTAGGACTAAACCTGGTGCCAAATACTCTGGAGTTTAGAACAAAGAATGAGAAAAAGTCTTTGGCTCATACCCTAAGAAAGCAGTCACAGAATAAAACATCAATAAACCTGAACTCCCACCCCAGTTATTGCTCAAGGCTCTGCCAGGAAAAGGTAGAACACAGCTGAAAAAAGGCTTCGGCTACTCTGTTTCTTACTGCACAGGGACTCTGAATGCTCCCTGACCTTCAATAAGCACAGCCATGTAATGAATAATTCATGCAACCCAAGTTCTGTACTCAGCACTTTTACTACATTTGTTTATTTAATCTTATCAAATCCACATGGTAAAGATTATTGTCCTCATTTTCAGATGAAAGCTCAGACAGGTCAAACCTGCCTAGGATCACCTAGCAGCAAGGTGACGAGGCTAGGACCTGAAACCCAGCTTTGCCTTTGCAAGGCTCATGCTCTTTTTTTTATTATTATTTTTGAGACACAGTCTTGCTCTGTCACCCAGGCTGAAATGCAGTGGTACAATCTCGGCTCACTGCAACCTCTACCTCCTGGGATCAAGCGATTCTCCATCTCAGCCTCCTGAGTAGTTGGGGCTACAGTGTGCACCACTATGCCCAGCTAATTTTTTTGTAGAGACAGGGTTTTGCCATGTTGCCTGGGCTGGTCTTGAACTCCTGGGCTCAAGTGATCACCTACCTCAGCCTCCCAAAGTGCTAGAATTACAGGCCTGAGTCCCCAGGTCTGGACAAAGCTCATGTTCTTAATTGTCCAACAATCCTGATTTATTATGACTAATTTGTTTCCAAACTCACCATTGTGATCACTCTGAGTTGAAGGCAAGACAAAGAGGTTTTACAGGGATAGAAATGTATAATGTGTAAAAACGTGGAGAGCAAAAATCCTTTCTACACAGTGGACAGCCATGATGTTAAAAAATATCAAGGTTAACAAAATGAGTGCTGAAGCCCCTAGGCCTGACCCCTATCCACCTCTCAGTACCCTCACCTGCTCCCCCTACTCCTGCCCCTGCATCTCTGGTCCTCTTTCAGCTCCTTCAATGTGTACCATGCTCCTTCACTCCTCAGGACCTTTGTACATGCAACTTGCTCTGCCTGAAACACTCCTTCCTCTTCCTCCTTCTCCACCCTCCTTGACTTTAACTAATTACTAGTGCCTCCCAAGTACAGATTTGAACCTCACTCCCTAACAAAAGCCCTCACTGGCTACCCTCATCACCCATAGGTTAGGCCCCATAAAACCCTGCATTTTTTCTTCAAATACTTCTCACAACTGTAATTAATTTATGTATGTAATATATCTTCCCTTCACTAAATGGCATGCTCCAAGAGAAGAACCACATCATGTTTGCCACTGTACTCCCAGGGGCAAGCCACACCTACCATCTCTATAGAAAATGTGGTTAGGATAGGCAAAAAGAAGTGTGGCAGTTGCTAAAACGTTTTAGGAAGAATCAATTATTCACTCACTCATTTATTCTGTTCACATGGTACATTTGGAATGCCTACTATGTGCCAGGCTCTGCTGTCAATATTCCATCTAGGATGGTGGAAACGAGATGTGGCAATGTGATAGCAAGGGCCTCAGAAGATGACATGAACATCCCATGAAAGTTAGGGAGAAGGTGACAGTTCAATCATCCACTCTCAGCACAGAGCGATGAGAAACTAAAATCCTCCCCCCTTTCCCATAGAAGAAGGTGGGACTTCCACGTGGGAAGACAGCAGAGTATGTGATGTCTTCAGTTAAAAACAAAACCACCATAAAGGAAAGGAGTAGGAAGGAGAGTGGCGAGTGAGGCAGAAGTACACAGAGCTTGTGCATAGCATAGGAGGTGTTCTGAAGAATGGGAAGAAGAGGCATTGGGAAGGGAGCATGTGGGAGAGGAGTCCAGGTGGGAAAGGATTGGGGATTGGGTCAAAGCCAGCAGGAAGAGAGGCTTGGACATGGAGACCAGCGAAGAGTTGAGAAAGCAATGGAAAGTGGGTGCCAGTGGGCGAAGAGAGGAGATGAAAGGATGTAAGAACAGCAGGGAAGATGGAACTTAGCTAGGGATCTGCTAATAGAATCATATGATTTTTATGAAGTTCAGAGGTACAGATTAAAGGGTCCCATCATGATTCATGTACTTTCCTGGAACCTGATGTGTTGCCAAGATCTGCTATAGAACACCATGTTCTGCAGGGTGAACTCAGAAAGACAACAGTTGACTATGTCATTCAGTGGCTAGCACACAAATCTGGGAACAATCTTCCAGCAATGGAAGGTGGAGATAAGCCCCCAAAAGCTATTACTCTGAGATTTTCCAATATTCTGCTTGAGGGCTAATTGTGTTATCTCTGAAATCTAAAAAAAAAAAAAAAACCAAGAAACCAATAACGAACACTTATTGAGTGTTTAATATATACCAGACATGGTGTGAATTATGAAGTTCTCTGCAAATTCTCATTTAATTCTCACATAAGTCCAATAAAATAGGCACAAAAAGTCTAACCATTTGAGCTGGGCAGACTAGAGTGCAACTGCAGTCTCAGCTACTTGGGAGACTGAGGCAGGAGGATTGCCTGAGCCCACGAGTTTGAGCCTGTAGTGTACTATGATTACATCTGTGAATAGCCACTGCACTCCAATCTGGGCAACATCATGAGATCCCCCCTCCAAAAATGAAAAAAGAATAAGGAAGAAGTCTAACCATTTAACAGATATGAAGACTAAAATGTTAGGTAACTGTGTGAAGCCAGCTCATAAGTAAGAGAGAAAGGATACAAATTCAGGCCATCTGAGTCCAGTACCAACACCTTTAACCACCAAGCTATCAAAATAATAGTAGCTAACTCGCATCTAGTTCTTACTATGTACATCAAGTAGTGTTCTTAGCATTATATATTTATTAATCCTTTTAATCCTTGTAACTCTGAGATAGATACTGCTCTTCTTCCATTTTAAAGATTTGGAAACTGAGACACAAAGAGGTCAAGAAACTTGCCCAACGGCACACAGTTGGAAGAGGTCAAGCTTGGATTCAATCTCAGGCAGTTTGGCTCAGGGGTTTTTGGTCTAACTCGGGTTGCTGACTCCTCCCATGAGCTGTACCTCCAAATGGTGTCATGAGAGGCATGTAACAGCAAAAACTAGTTTCTGCACTTGAGCTTTCAGTGTGCTGCAATTTAAGTACATTGGATAAAACTTTCACTTCCTTACTTGCCTGAACAAAAAGTAGACAGGAAATCCTAAGGATTAACTTCTTTGTTTCTTTCTTTTCTTTCTTTCTTTCTTTTTCTTTCTTTCTTTCTTTCTTT
>NW_012114422.1:658815-664713 GCF_000951035.1 Colobus angolensis palliatus
TTCCTTCCTTCCTTCCTTCCTTCCTTCCTTCCTTCCTTCCTTCCTTCCTTTTTTTCCTTTCTTTCTCTCTCTCTTTTCTTTCTTCCTTTTTTTAATTCCTTTTTTAGTAAAGACAAGGTTGCACTATGCTGCCCAGGTTGGTCTCGAACTCCTGGGCTGACAAGTCATCCACTTGCCTCAGCCTCCTAAAGTGTTGGGGCTACAGGCATGAGCCATACCTAGACAGTGAGTTATCTTCTTGATCATGTAAGTATAAAAGTCAGTTTCTCTCTGGCTAATGGTATAGACATCATAAGAAAGTCTGGTTATTGTTTGGTGTAATGTTAATGAAAAACCATCAAGGAGCTTCTCATTTGTCCTGGACACCTTCCTTAAGGGCCTGGCCCTTAGAACATTTCAGTCCCCATCCACAGATTCATAGTATGAGTTTGCTATTGTCTTTTCCATTTCCATGGACTCCTGGGGAACTGTCATTTGATCCCTTGCTTAAGCTAATCTTTACATCTCCAATAGAAGAGTTTCAGTTGCAGCACATCCTGTTATAATCTTCTTACACAACTGGTTTCCTGAGCTTTCTCTAAGTGAGAAGGAAGTTTTGTGGAAATTTCCCTCTGATCAGGAAGAAACAAAATACAACAAAAAAGCAGGTTTTGCTTGAAACCTGACATGCTGAGCATCCAGTGTCCTTGCCCCACAGTTTCCTCCTCGCTGAACCCCTGGGAGGCAGTACAGTACCTGCTTAGTCTCAGTATGGACACTAAGAAATGCTGAAAGGCTTCATAAGTTAAATAAGGGCAGGCTGGGCGTGGTGGCTCACACCTGTAATCCCAGCATTTTGGGAGGCCGATGCGGGTGGATGATCACTTGAGCCCTGGAGTTTGAGACCAGGCTGGGCAACATGGCAAAACCCCATCTCTACAAAAAATACAAAAATTAGTTGGGTGTGGTGACATGCGCCTGTAGTCCCAGCTACTTGGGAGGATGAGGTAGGAGGACCACTTGAGCCTGGGAGGTTGAGGCTGCAGTGAGCTTTGATCACACCACCACACTCTAGCCTGAGTGACACAGTGAGATTCTGTCTCAAAAAAAGAAAAAAAAAAAAAGTTAAATAACAGCAGAAAAAAATACCTAAGGCCAGTAATTGTGCCTGGGTTCATGCTAACGTTAATGTATCACAGCTGCAAAAAATATTTCCTACTTTGCAATCAGAGAGTCTAGGAGTTCAATATAAATTCACTAATCCTTGGAATTTTTTTGTAAGGCAAGCCACAAGAGTACTCATTCAAGGCACAGGGAAGTAAAGTCTTGCCAAACTCACAAAACTAAGAAACAGACATTTAGAGCAAGCTAAGCTTGTTTCCCACACTCTCTTTTATTTTTCATATCTTTACTCTTTTCTATACAAATTAAAATTTCTAACCAGTTCTATCAGTTGTAGGCCTCACATAATTCCGTTTCCAATACTAATAAAAATAGTATTCCCAATGTATTGAATACTTACTTGGTACCAAGAACTGTGTGCCTTTAGCACAGTATCCACGTATCACCTCACTGAAGTCTTAGAACACATAATGAAATAAGTAGCATGAGTATCTCCATTACACAGCTTAAAGAGCAGAAGCTTAGACCAAAAAAAAAAAAAAAAAACTTGACCAAGACCAGCATGTAGCAAGCCTTAATTAAAAGCTACACTGCCTCTCACATCACCTAATCCTGACCTACATACCATACACCATCAAAATCATGAAAGTTAAAGACCTGTCCATGTGGATATTGTTTTTAGCTGCCTTTTTAAGACAGCAAACAAAAAACACGAATAACACTTCCAGTGTAATTTGATATAATTGAAGAGAGTACCAAATTTAATCAAACCCAGGTACTTTCTTCAAAAGCCACAGTAGAAACTAACAAACAGAAGCCACCAAGGAGGAAGCAAGACGTGAATGCCAAGTGCTTGGGTTGAAACACGAACCACTCACTACATTCACTAAAAGAGAAATAGAATGGGGCTAGAAAAACAGTATAAATGTCAGATGTTTTGAAACACTAATAAATTTACCCTCAAACAAGGTAGAAGTTATGTTAAATGGAGTAGAGAGGTACCTGCCCAGTGCATTAGTGCATGAGTAAATAAGATTAGCATGTAACACACATATTTCTGATATGCAAAGCCACCGTGATTTTCTCAGTCCCACTTCTCATGTGCTTGCCTGACCAGTTCCATTTGTCTGCCTCATTGCCTCTCCAGATCTCAATGCATCTAGTAAAATTTAGAGGTAAAACTTTCACTTTACCTCTAAATTTTAGACAGAACATCACAAACTATATGCCCACAGGTACATGTGTCTACACTATGTGACTATGCAAAAATTCATGAGTAAAGATTCTCACGATCCAATTGCTCCTGAGAGGTCCAGCAGATGATTTTTATTTTTTGGTTTTGCCATGGTTTTTTTATTATTTTATTTTTTGCAAGGTTGTGTTTATGAGAATTTTTTCCTTTATACTTTTGTAATAAATGATAGAATCCCATAATGTTATAACTGAGGCTTTAAAATGTGTAATTAATTCCCCATCATCATTTTACCAAGGGTGAATTAGCATCCTAGACAGGTTAGGTGATTTGCTCTAGGACACCAGAACCCAGGACTTTGAGCTCTTAATCATCACCCAGCGTTTAGATGACCCAGTCAACTCTGCTTAACCTGACCAGTGAAGGGAAGGAGACGCATAAGTCAGCATTGCCCACAGCATGCTCATTCCATGGTCAAGAAAAACTTGCTCTACTAATTAAAACAAATTTTTTCATACGCCTATGACTTTTCAGAGGGGTGTGGAAGGAATAGGAATATGAAATATGATGTTTCCCAAACTTGATTATCATGGAATGCTTTGCTCAAGAAAATACTTTGCAGGGCTAGAGTTCCACAGAACACACTTGTGAAAGGTTGTTATCATTATTATTGGTATCTCTGCTGTTGACATTTCTAATTCCGAGACAGGCACAATCCTAAAAAGGGATGAGAATGAGACTGCACGCTACTCCCCCAAAATATACATGCCAACAACAATGAGAGCTAATGTTTATGGAGCACTTGATAATTTAAAAAAGTATTTCAACATGCAGTAACAAGCAAAAGAAATGTTAACTCTCCATTTAAAAAATGTCTCTTTGACATTGTTAATTGTAGGAGTCCCCCTGAAGGACCAGCAATTCAGTTACGGTTGGGTTTCCATTGCAAAAAGACGGCCACATAGCTAACAAACTGAAAATATTATACCTAGAAGGTTCTTAAAATTAATCTAGTTCACTGGTTCTCAAATGTCATGCCTGCAGAGCATAGGTATTCAACTACTAAAGGTGAATAGAATAAAAGTGTACCTTTTTCTAATTCACAGAAAAAGAACATAATTTAATGAATAGAAAGTAGGAGAAGGAAATGAACCCTGCCAACAAGTGAGCTTGGAAGAAGATCCTAGTCCCAAGTGAGAAGTGCAACCCCAGCTGACATCTCGATTTTAGCCCCGAGCAAAGATTACAGCCACACCATGCCAGATTTCTGTTCTACAGAGACTGAGATGATAGATTTCTATTGTTTAAAGCCACTACACTTGAGGTCATTTGTTATACAGCAAAAGAACTAATACATACAAGTTTTTGTTAAGTTCTCTTTAGAAAAGTTAGCAAAGGACACAGTTTTGTGGAAGTATAGGTTGATAATTCTTCTGAAAGAAAAGTGTGGCATCAAAGTATCAAGGATATTAAATATGTCTATACCTGTTGACCCCATAACTCCACCTCTACATACTCTAAAGAAATAGACATGCATACAATGTCATTGTATCATTGTTTATAATAATAATGTAAAATGTCCAAAATTAGGAAAATGATTAATTTGCTTGCGTGACCATATGATGGACGGTAGGTCAACTATTAAACATATTTTCATAATCTGTCATGAGCGTTTTAAGGAAAATAAATTTTTTCAAAGAAAATTGAATGACATATATAAATAATCATGATATTATGATAGATGAAAAACCAGCCTATAAAAATGAAAAAGTGTAGCCATTTTTAAAAAATTGTTCGGTAATTTCTCAAAATATTAAACATGGAATTACCAAATGACCCAGCATTTCTACTCCTAGATGTATATATAAAAGGAGAATTGAAAACATATATCCACACAAAAATTTGCATATGAATGTTAAGAACAGAAGCACTGTTCTTAACAGTCAAAAGGTGGAAACAATCCAAATGTCTATCACCTGATGAATGGATACATAAAAAGTGGTATATCCACACAACCAGGTAGTATTCAGCCATAAAAAGTAGTGAAGTAATAACATATGCTATAACATGATGAACTTTAGAAACATTACACTAAGTGAAAAATGCCTGTCACAAAAGGCCAAACATTGTGTGATTCCATACATGAAATGTCCAGAATAGGCAAATCCATAAAGACAAAAAACAGATTACCAGTTACCAGGGACTGCTAGGTGGGGGGAAAGGAGAGGATGGGGGTGACTGCTAATGGGTATGGAGTTTCTCTTTGGTGTGATGAAAATATTCTAAAATTAATTGCGATTGTACAGCTCCATGAATATGCTAAATTAAATCACTAAATTGTACACTTTAAAAGGGGTGAATTTTATATTATGTGAGTTATCTCACTGATGTCATTATTTTTTAAAGGCTAAGAAAAAAAGCATTATATATGGTAAGACTCAAATTCTGTGGGAAAAAATATATATGCATAAAATGAAAATTGAAAGAAAATTTACCAAATATTAACACTAAGCATCCTTTAGTGGTTGGATTACAGATTTTTTTCTTTCTTTTGTATTTTTAATTTTTTTGAATAGAGAAACAACATATTAAAATATGAAAAATCAATTACTTTAAAAGAATAATAAGGTATGTACTTTAGTATATAATTGTACTGTTAGTTATTTTATGTTTCAAAGGACAGAATTACATGGTGTTTGACAAAGAGAACCATAAATTCTAGGGGCTCTTCCAACCCCATCTGAAAACCACTTATCTAATCCAACCCTCTCTCTCTTTTTTCAATCCTCTCTTTTAAAAATGGACTAAATCTAAGAGTAATTTGTATAAATTTAAACACAAGAGGCTGCATTTTTAAAATGAAACCAAAATAATAAATCTCTAGCTTTTAGAGAATTCAAACCAACTGACACAGAAAAGGGTTTGCTAAAAAAGATGATCTTGCTCTACAGATACCCATAGAATAGCCACACTACAGTAATCTACTGGCATGTCGACTATTCAACTGAGCAGCACCTCAGAAGGGAGTCAAAGGTCCTTTGATCATTCAGATTGACGCATGACCACAACAGTGATACAAGCACTCTTATTGACATGAAATCACACAATGCCTTGAATGGTTATTTAATTCTTGTGTGTATGACAGCAAGGTCTCTCTGAACAGGGATCTTAGAGTATCTCTATGGAGCCTAAAACAACTTGAAGTGAAAAGGCCATAAATTTGTTACATATTACGTTGGGCTCTGAGGAGGGATCCATAAATAACTCTGCAAAGTATGTATCATTACCGTCAATACTTTATGGGTGAAGAAATGAGAATCAGAGAGATTAAGTACCCTTCGCAAGGTTACAACAAGTAGGAGCCAGAGCTGGGACTTAAACCTAGGAAGTACAACTCAAAAGTAAGACAACAGCCGGGCACGGTGATTCACTCCTGTAATCCCAGAACTTTGGGAGGCCGAGATGGGCAGATCACTTGAGGTCAGGAGTTTGACACCAGCCTGGCCAACATGGTGAAACCCCGACGCTACTAAAAATACAAAAATATTAGCCGAGTGTGATAGTGGGTGCCTGTAATCCCAGCTACTCGGGAGGCAGAGGCAGGA
>NW_012114422.1:664998-674211 GCF_000951035.1 Colobus angolensis palliatus
CTCCTTTATAATAAAATAATTCATTTTCCTCTTTCAGATCACAGTTGAAATTATTATCTTCATTATTATACTGCCTCCTTTATAATAAAATAATTAATTTTCCTCTTTCAGATCACAGTTGAAATTTCAACTTCTTAAAAGCGACTCTGTAATCTATTTAGGCTTGCCCTTGTATTGTCTTACTGAACAGGGCGTTTGTCTTTTTTTTTTTTTTTTAAGATGGGAGTTTCGCTCTGTCACTCATTGCAAGCTCCGCCTCCTGGGTTCACGCCATTCTCCTGCCTCAGCTTCCCAAATAGCTGGACTACAGGCATCTGCCACCACACCCAGCTAATTTTTTGTACTTTTAGTAGAGATGGGGTTTCATGGTGTTAGCCAGGATGGTCTTGATCTCCTGAGCTCATGAGCCGCCGGCCTTGGCCTCCCAAAGTGCTGGGATTACAGGCATGAGTCACTGCACCCGGCCTGAACGGGGCATTTTTCTTTTGCCTAAATAATTTGGGTGATTACTTTATATCTGTCCACCCCAATAGATGCAAAGCACTATAAGGGAATGTTATTAATGACTGAGGGAATGTATTAATTCGAACAACTATAGGAGATAAACCCTGAACTCTCCCAGAGGCTTCACAAAGTAGTTTAGTTCTTGTTCTCTGAATCACCTGGAGGTGCTCAGATTCAGGAAGCAGGCTTCTTAGATCTTGCCCGCCATCTATTCCAGAAACTCCAGTCCTTCCCTTCCAGCAGGCTGATGGGAAGAGGGAGGGCATAGGATTGACTAGGCCTAGAACATGGTGTACTTCACTTCTTTCCATATTCCAGTGGCCAAAATTCAGGCACATGGACGCATCTAACTGCAAGGGAGTCTGGAAATATGGTCTAGCTGGGCGCTGAAGAGGAAGAGAAAATAGGTTTGGTTAAATAGCTAACCAGACTCCTTTACCAAGCAGACCACCACATTATGTACTGTTTCTTTTCTGCTGTATTAAAAGACTAGAGAAATGAGGGGCTCTCCACCTTTCCGTGTGATGTCTTTTTGCATTTAGCGATGTGTCTTTAACTGCTGCCACAGAAGGAAGGCCCCACTAGACCATAAGCTCCACCACAGCAAAAATCGGATCTGCTTTGTCTTGTTCATTAAAGTACTCATAGAGATAACAATCATAAGGGCCTGTGATTAAGAACCAAAGAAATAACTTATTAGCTAAAATATTAAAGGAAAACAACAGTATCAAGATTAACAAATGAAATTCCCCCTAAAGGTAACATTTATGTGAGCTACTTAACCACAAGTTCACTCTACCTGGTTGGTTGGAAACTTAACACAGTTGAAATCACAGGAACCAAATAAATTATTGTTAAGGAGACCTCAAAATTATAAAAATTCCTTCAAAAACATAAAGCAAATTTATATTTTAAATGGCTTATACGGTATGGAGAAGGGCTTCAAAAGTAAGAATGCATCATGGGGTAGACAGAGGTCATGATCAAACGGCCTTCCTATACAGCGCTGGACATACAGAAGGCATCTATCTGGTCAACATTATTAAACACTGTTATGTTTGAGAATGACAGTGGGGACGTCTGGAATTCCTAACTGCAATCATAGTTTGATTTCACTGAAAAGCAGAGGTTTGGAGGGAATAAAGAAATGGAAGATTCAGTAAAGATGAGCTCGGGTAAAGATAGCACTGGCCATCAGAGGGGAAGGGGAGTAACTGCAAAGTTGGCCTGCATGTGGGTTTCTCTTTCTCCAAACCCTTCCTGGAGCCCAGGGCTTAGCAGGGAGGATCTGTCACCTCTTTGTTTACAGAACTATACGCAGAACTTGCATTGTTTTGACTTACTGAGGTTTAATTTCATTCTCATTGGCGGGAAGATCAGCAGCGTCTGCAGCTGAAGCTCGGGGAGTTGCCTGTTCCCATCCCTCAAGTTGTAAGACTCACTTCCTTAATTATGTCAGGAGACTCTCAGACTTGCATTTTTCCCTTGATGATTTGATAATTTCTACTGACACTCTTACTGCCTGTTTCTTCAACCTGGATTCTGGCAGTTTACAAATCTGAATCTCAAGTTCTGAACCATTTACTTTTTAATAATTTAAAATATACAATTTTAAAAAATAAAGAAAAACTAATCTGGCCACCCTGAAAAATGAAATAACTTCTGTTTTCCAAATCTGTTCTACTTTTCAACTTCATTCAGCGACTGGAAGGCTGGCTCTCACTATTGTGACTAGCATCTTGGCAGCTCCAATTCCTGGTTGAAATGCGAAATCCCAAACCCTAGTCCCGGCCCTTATTCAACTGCTGTGAGGATATTTCTGAGACAGAGACCTCATTCTGGAGCAAGCTGGATCCCAGCTCTCCACCTATAACTTCCCAGTGCATTCAATAAACCTTTCTTGAGGACTTGCTAAATGCAAGGCATTCTGAGTTTACTGGAGCATGCAAAGGCTAATCTAGAAGAGCTGCTCCCTTCGGCCAGGAGGCTTACAATCTAGGAGGGGCAACGGACTATAAATGACCACATAGCAAAATAAAAATGTCATGCGTGCTAACAAATAAAGACTGTGGCAATGTGCAAAATATTTGCTCAGACATAAAGAGCACATTCCTGTACTAAAGATCTTCACAATTCATTCTTATGATTAGTAGTCATAGAGATCATAATGACAATAGCAGCAGCTAAAATCTATTGAACAATTTCTATGTGCCATGTTGCTTTTTCAGATACTCAGTCCTCATGACTCTCTAGATTAGATGTTATTTTCATGATTCTCATTATACAGGTGAGAAAAACTGAGGCTTAGAGAGATTAAGTAAATTGCTGAAGGCTCCACTGCTAGTTAACGGTGGAGCCGGGACTCCTTCCAGAGCCCAGCTCTTAACTGCTCACTAGGCTGCCTGTATAACACATTCCACTCTTATGAAAACTCAAAGAAATGAAGGGCATTCCAAAAGTTTTCTCTTCAAAAAGCGTTATTTGGGACAGTACGCTTCAGGTTCAGCAGGAGGATTTAAAAGCATATCCAAGGCAATTAATCAGAAATGGCAAGTGGCTTATTCCACTCCAGATTTTTTCAATTTGCAAGCACCAAATAAACATTTTGTCATGGAGTCAGAGGATAATGCAATAAAAATGAAACCATGGGGAAATAATATGAAGCACACCTTAAGACTATATTTTTTTTTAGTCTTCAAAAGTAATTGCTCTTTGTATGTAAAGGGAACTACTGGTTAACTAGAAATGAGATATGATGCTCACTACCTTTATTCCCAAAGCAATAATTAATTTTTCAGTCCAAATAGGAAAAAAAACTTTGGACTTTCCTCATTCCTTTTTTTTTTAGCTAAAAAAAAGAAAGAAAGAAAGAAAAGAAGGAGGGGGAAAATAGTTCCTTTTTTGCTTAAGGAAATAAAATACATTATGTTTAAATTTGCAATGTGGAGTCTAGATAGCTTTTACCAGCATAATTTCAACTTTCTCCAGAAACATCTGCAAAAGAAATTACCAATAAAAATGCTCCACAGCAAATTTTACAGTCAGGCAATACAGAGTAACAGATTTATCCACTGCGAGGACACCTCTCCTGTCTTCCCCAGGCTCTCCTGCCTCATGTCCCTCACTCTAAGAAGGGTACTGAAGTAGGGAGGAGGGACTCACACTTACCTTTTCTCAAAGATTTGTTTATTATCTCTTTGTGAGTTGGTATATAGGGGGAAGGAGGAAGTAGAAAAGTAGCAACTATAGTGCTCCTTTAAAGGTTATTAGTAATACTTCTTGTCAAATGCAACTGAATTGAACTATGAAAACATTGCTTTTTGGCTTGGTTACATGCCTCTAGGTTTCCATGTGGGCATTCTCCCCTCCAATCCTTATTCAATCAATCATTAGTCAAATAAGTTATGTACTGAGAACTTGTTTTGTGCAAAGCACTATTCTGCATAAAAAGGATCACAAAATTAAATAAGAAATTCATGCCCTGAAGAAGCTGAAAACCTAGACAGAATTCATAGGAAAGTGTGAAACCAGAACCAATGAACTATTTGTTCACCTGGTAGGAGAAATTGGAGAAGAAGAGGTTACTTTAAACGTTTTATACACCGATTTTTCTTTACAAGGAGAGTGTATTACTTCTGTAGTTTTAAGTTGAAAGCCAAGTTAGGTAATATTAAACAAATACAAATGAAGGCATCCAAGTAGTGAGTAACAAGATTACAAGTAGGTATGTAGGTGTGTACTTGTCACTGTTCAATTTTAATCACGTTGATGAGAATACTGATGTTTAGCAGGTTTAGAATCTGTGGACTATATTCAGTTCCAGCACATTTCAATTCTGAATCCAGGCCTATTTTACTAACAGCCACTTTAAGTTTCAATCTTAGCAGTAATTTTACAATGCCCACTGGCCTCCAACATTGCCAAGTGTTTGACCACATAATCAGAAATTTCCGGCTAGTTTTGGGATGCATATACTTATCTACAAAATTATTTGCATGATGTATCCTTTGGATGGGCATGGCTTCTTTTATAGATGGATCAATTTCTTTTACAATGAGCTTCAATGATGAAGCAGATGTTTAATCATCTAACTAGACCGGAGCAGCTGGCAAAATCTTCATGCATGGTTCTTACACATGCAAACTGCAAATCTCTTCTGCAATTTCCATTTCTTCTAAGTAACTCTGAAAGTCTTATTTGTTTGGCTTGAATTTTGCTTTTATCTTAACATTTTCTAATTCAGTGTATTCAGATATCTTGTCCCATAGGTAAGAAAATGATGCATTTCAAACCACTACTAAGTCACATGGCTTTTTGGTACCCCAAAATCCTTAATCTGAAAAAGTAGTTGAGGAGACCTTTTCAAGTTTCCATTGCCTAGTGATCTGACAGCTTCATAAACTAAATATTAATACTCTGTTTCAGCTCTTACAAGTATCCCATCCCATAAACTGGCCAGAGTTAGGAGCAGAACCATGTAAGTCAACAATCTTGATCATTTTCTCCATCACTTCATGCTGTGAACCTAGCCTACACTTTCTTCTGAAGAAAGATGAAATGGAAGTTGGTTATGTCAATCACCTCTTTGAATTGAACATACTCTTGGAAGCTTTTTCTTCCCTCCTTTCCTTGCATATGACTACAAGTAAACCCAGTGTTTACATGCTTAGGAAAAACTTTTCTTAATTCATATGTGCTAGAAAATTATTTTTTTGGTTTTTTTTTTCAATTTTTATTTTTTGCAAAAAAACCTTCCAACTATTACACTTATAGTTCAACTCATAAGCTACAAGGTTAGACACCCTGACAGAGAAGAACGTAGTAGATTAGGGTAGTCTAAGAGCTCTTCACAAAAGGGATGGGATGTACTTAGGTTTTGTAAAATGGCCAGGATCTTAAGTAGGGGAGTGATATAGTTTGGCTCTGTGTCCCCACCCAAATCTCATCTCTAACTGTAATCCCCATAGACCCCACATGTTGAGGGAGGGTTCTGGTGGGAGATGACTGGAGATTGGATCATGGGGGAAGTTTCCCCCATGCAGTTCTCATGGTAGTGAATACGTTCTCATGAGATCTGATGGTTTTATAAGTGTTTGACAGTTCCTCCTTCTCATGCTTTCTCTCTCCCCTGCCACCTTGTGAAGAAGGTACCTGCTTCCCCTTCCGCCATGATTGCAAGTTTCCTAAGGCCTCCCCAGCCACGTGGAACTGTGAGTCAATTAAACCTCCTTTGTTTTTAAATTACCCAGTCTCCAGTAGTATCTCTATAGCAGTGTGAAAACGGACTAATACGTGTAATAAATAGAGACATGACAAGAAAAGGGAAGTAGCTCAGGAAAGGACTTAAAGGCTGGTAGGAAACAGACTAGCACTATTCTTAGTAGCCCCAAATTGTGAACAAATCAAATGACTGTTAACAGGGGAATGAATAAAGAGTGGGATATTCATGAAATGAAATGGGAAATAGCAATGAGAATGTACAAACTATACATGCAGCAACATGGATGAATCTTACAGATATAATGTTGGGTAAAAGAAGACATACAAAATGTACCAACTATGAATTCTTTTATATTATGTTCAAAAATAGGCCAAGTGAATGGTGTTAGAAGACAACGCTAGTTTGTTTTGTGGGAAGGAAAGAGACACTGAAAGGAGATACAGCAAAGGCTTCTGGGGTGCCAATATTCCATTTGTTGGTTTGGGTGCTGGTTAAATCTGTGTTTACTTTGTGAAATACATCGACCTGTACACCTTGTGTGATTTGTGTATTTTTCTGTGGATGTATTATACTTCAACAATAATTATGAGAGAGACAGACAGACAGACAGACAAATAGGGTAACTAAAGGGCCAAGAATAGTAAAGACACTTCTTTAAAAAAGTTGTTAGGACTTCCTAATGTTACTGGCACAGTGATGGATAAATTAACCAATGAACTAAATTAAACAGATCAGAGAAGGCCCACACATGTATGGAATTTTGGTATATGATAGAGGTGACATGTTAGATTAGAGCTGGAAAATGGATACTGACACAGAAAATGACAATGGATTCCTCCCTACCTCACACCATATACAAAATCAAAGATTTAAATGGGTTAGGGAATTAGATGTCAAAAATAAAACTTTAAAGCTTCTAGCAGAAAAATATAAGTGAATATCTTAGACTTTAGGTAGAGAGAAAACATTTAATAAACAAAAAGCAGTGATCATAAAACTCTAATAAATTTGACTATAAAATTTAAGAATTGTGCTTATTCAAAATCTTACAAAAAAGTGAAGACAATTTAAATCTAGGAGAAAGTATTAACAATATACACAAACAAAAAAAGATAATATTAAGAATATATCTGGCCAGGCACACTGACTCATGCCTATAATCCCAGTATTCTGGGAGGCTGAGGCAGGAGCATAGCTTGAGCTCATGAGTTCAAGACCAGCCTAGGCAACAGAGTGAGACCCCATCCCTACTAAAAATAATTTTTAAAAAAAATAGCCAGGCATGCATGCCTGTAGTCGCAGCTACTCGGGAGGCTGAAGTGGGGAGGATCTTTTGAACACAAAAGTTTGAGACTGTAGTGAGCCATGATCCTGCCACTGCACTCTAGCATGGGTAACAGAGTAAGACTCTGTCTCTCTCTCTCTATATATATATATGTACACACATATAATATATACACTAAATTAAATATATATTAAATATATAAATATATTATATATATTAAATCTCTATATATAGATATAGATATATAGAGAGGTATTTAATAAATCCTACAAATCAATAAAGAAGCACAAGCAACCCAACAGAAAATGGGCATTTTACACACAAGAAAACTACATGGCCATTTAAAACACGACAATATGATAAACATCATCAGTGACCAGGAAAATGCAAAATTAAACAGATAAATTTTTTATCCATTTGATTGGTAAATTAACAAGTTTAAACATATAAATTATTAGAGAAAATGTAGATCCAAAGACTATTTTGTACATCATGGTGGCAGGGGTTGGGGGGTGTGTAAACTGTTGCAACCACTTTAGAAAACAGTTTACTACTATCTCCTACATTTGAACATTCACATACCCTGTGTTTCAACAGTTTGCCTTCTAGGGATATATCCAAGAGAAAATTTTGGACACATATAACAAAGAACATATACAAAAATATTCATGGGTGGATTGTTTAAAATACCAAAAACATAGAAACACTCAAAATGTCTATCAACTGGAGAATGCACCAGTAAAGTATGATATATTCGCATACAGGAATATAATACAGCAATCAAAACAAATGAACTACAGCAACCTACAAAAGTATAAAAGAATCTTAGGAATATAATACAGTATAAAATAAGTCCCAAAAGATTGTACATAGTGTACCTTTATATAAACTTCAAAACAACTAAAATTTAAAATCTGTGGTTTTTTATTGATGTGAATTCACATAGTAATCACCATTTTTTAGTGTACAATTCAGTGGCATTTACTAAAAATGTACAGTTCTTAAGAATACATGTAGATGCAATAACACTGTATAAACAGGAAAATAAAGGAATGACAGAAACAGAATTAAGGAAGATGGTACCCGGGAAGGGAGGGACAGGCAGAGGTTTGGGGTGGCCAAGAAGGGGGAACCATACGGCTAGGCATAGGGTTTCTCAAGGTTCTAGTTTTACTGTTGGCTGTTAAGTTCCTCGGTGCTTATCTCACTACTGAAAATGACCAGCTATATAAACAAAAAACCAAATAAAAATAAATACATTGGTCCCCTTTGCCTCATATCAACAGATGCTGGCAACAATTTCTGCAAAGTATAGAAGGCAATTTTTACAATAGATACTTTGAAAACAAAACAGGAAAATTTTGATTCTATTGAGAGCAATTATATTCCTCTAAATTGTATATGAAGTCATAAAAGGGGGGAGGAAAAGAACTGGCTAAAACAAAATGGCAAAGGGGCCTCAGAAATCAATATTACTTTTGGAATAAGTCCCACGGACTCCTGTGAAAGAAAATGGTGATCAATTTTCTTATGGCAGAACACTTTGCCTTCTCACTGGTAGGGAGACAAGCAATTTTGGCCCCTGGCAGAACTAATATCCCACGTCTCCCATGAAGCCTTCTAAGACTACCCAAATCCGCCTGCCACTCATATAGCACTTAACAGACAGTATCCCATGTTTTATAGCTATTCTGTCAGGGTCCCTAGAGAAAAATCTTTATTTACCTGGAGGTAATACACCATTGTGGTTAAAAATCAAGACAAGAATCAGAGAAGGCTGGTCCAATGGTAGTGGGTTATCAGAACTTATTAACTGTGTCACTAAAGTTGATATACAAAATCCACTGCTAAATTTGGCTTTTTATTTTTTAAAAGGTTATTTATTTTCATAAAGGTTATTTATAAAAAATAACAAAATTTTAAAAAAGAATAAAAGGAAACAACAGCTACATAGTGTCAGCTACTGTTCTAAATACTGAAAAATTTGTAACATGTTTGTTAACATATGTTAACTTTTTTTTTTTTTTGGGGGATGGAGTCTCGTTCTGTCGCCCGGGCTGGAGTGTGCAGTGGCCGGATCTCAGCTCACTGCAAGCTCCGCCTTCTGGGTTCATGCCATTCTCCTGCCTCAGCCTCCCGAGTAGCTGGGACTACAGGCACCCGCCACCTCGCCCGGCTAGTTTTTTGTATTTTTTTAGTAGAG
>NW_012114422.1:674271-688198 GCF_000951035.1 Colobus angolensis palliatus
GCCAGGATGGTCTCGATCTCCTGACCTCGTGATCCGCCCGTCTCGGCCTCCCAAAGTGCTGGGATTACAGGCTTGAGCCACCGCGCCCGGCTGTTAACATTTAACATATAAAAGTCTACTAATCTTTACAACAACTCTAAGAAGTAAGTACAACTATTTAGAAATAAATAGAGACAGAGAGAGGGTAAGTAACTTGCATTAAGCCTCCAAGTTATAAATAGCAAGTGCAGGGTCAGAATTTGAAACTAGGCATACCTCCAACCTCATACCCTTAATCATTATGGAGCCTCAAGCCCTCGATTACTTAGATGTTATAATTTGATCAGTTCAGCTCCACACCCAATGGGTCAGAAGTAGTGTTTGGCATCCTGGCACAGGGCAGGAAAGTTGCTTTGAGAGCAACCTGGGCTCCAGGTCTGGCTCTGAAACTGATGCCTGACCGGACGTGTGAAAGGCCATTGTCTCTTTGAGCCTCAGTTTCCTATTCAGAAAATGAAGGGTTGGACCCGATGGTCTCTAAGGCCCTTGCAGTGCTGATGTTTTATGAGCCTGGGATTCCTGGCTCAATTCCTTGCAGCCCAGACCATACTGGCTCTTCCTGGGCCAGGTCTGGCCCCTCCTGCTGGGCTCAGTGTCTTGCATTTGGCTCTGCTTCTCACAAATAAAAGAAAAAGAACAACGGGAAATATCCTCCTGAGAGACTGGGAGGGATCCCATGGCTGCTCTGTATGCTTTGAAGCACTCACACTCATTAACCAGAGAGAACTACCTGCCAAGTGAAGGATGGAAAGAAACTAGACTAAGGGGAGAAATGAACTCACAAAACCTGGCTACATCCAAATTAAAAGGGCATCTCTGAGCACTTAAATAATTGACAATGTTATTGCAACAAGATGTGCCAGTTTCTTAAAGAAATGAAGACAGGATCATCCAAGAAAACCGGAATGGATCAGAGAAGGCAGGACAAACCTGATAAACTATGCACCAACCAAGGTTATTTACAGCCTGGGAAGAGGATGAAATAAATGAGACAGACATGTCTGCCTCCACTATCCCACCATGAACTCTTCCAGGGCTGGTGCTGTGTTTCAGGAAACTGTGCATCCCAGGAACTGTAAAGGCATTAGGGTTCAGAATCTGCCAACATCAACAGAGAACCTACTAGGTGACACAGCTATTTGTATCAGAAATGTATTTTTATACTGTTTTAGAGACGAGGAGAGAGAGTCTATAGAGACCTTGATTCCAGTTCTGAATCTTCCATCATTAGCTATGTAAACCTGTTCAAGTAACTTCACCTCTCTAGGACCTTGGCCAGTTTATCCATAAACCAAGGGGCTGAACATGATTATAGAAGATGGGCCAGGCCAGACACCATGGCTCGTGCCTGTAATCCCAACACTTTGAGAGGTCAAGAAGGAAAGATCGCTTGAAGCCAGGAGCTTGAGACAAACCTGGGCAACAACATGAGACCCCACCTCTACAAAAAATATATATTTTAATTAGCCAGGTGTGGTGGCACGAGCCCATATTCCCAGCTTCTCAGGAGGCTGAGGCAAGAGGATTACTTGAGGCCAACCTGGGCAACAAAGCAAGATGTAGTCTCTAGAAAAATTTTTTAAAAAATTATCCGGGCATGGTGGTATGCATCTATAATCCCAGCTTCTCAGGAGGCTGAGGCAGGAGGACTGCTTGAGCCCAGGAGCTTCAGACTGCAGTGAGCTATTATTGCACCACTATACTTCAGCCTGGGTGACAGAACAAGACCCTGTCTCTAAAGAAAAAATAATAATAAAAAAAAATTTTAAAAAAGGTGAGCCAGCTCAAGAATCTATAGTTTATAAAGTTACCAAATAATTATTTTATATTCATGTAGAAAACTATTCACCTGAATTAATTTAATGTCTTCATATTTTAGGCCATTGGAACTCAACGGACTCCACTATTCTGAGCACATAATGTATGAATCCAAGAAAAAAAACAATAGAAGTTTTGGAGTTCAGAAGCTCTTCTGCTTCTGTTCCATGTGATACTAGCTAGCATGACCATACGGGGCTGGGCATGTTGTGCCCTGTAGAAGGGCATCTAGCCAAAGAAGGTGGAGGAGATAGGGCTAAATTCCAATCTGCCCTTTGGCATGAGCTTTGAAACCACGAGGCTCAGTACAAACCAAAGCTGCATTCTGAGTTTGTGAGTGCCTCTGAACTGTCCATCAACACTGACGAGAGCCATGGCCAGGACTGTGAAGCAATGGCCAATTCTGTGTTCAAGTTTGTGTTTTGTATACAAAACATATAGTTTTACCTTTGCTTAAAATATTTCCAGACACCTCCTTTCACCTCCATTCAGTTTTTAAGATCTCCAATAAAACCAATCTGTCCTTTATAATCACATGTCAGTATGGACCCAAACCAGCACTAGCCAGGATGCTTGAATGGATTGTTTCTAAAAATCTCAATCCAAGGGTTGAGGCATTGTGCATAATGGCAGCATAAATGGAAAGTGGGGGCAACCTTTCAAGGTGATTCCTTGGAAAGGAACAACCCTTATTTAGCTGAGCAAGACCTGGAGTTGAAAATAAATCTATTTCATTACTTTCACATTTCCAAAACATGGTAGCTACTAAATGTACTTGGAAAAAATATAGAAAAATGAAAACTCTGAGAAAAACAAGTCACTGGATTATCTGGGCATCTAATGTGTTGTCTTTACATGTAGATAGTGGTTCTTTGCCACCACTAGCAAGTCATTCATTTTGAGGCTCCTGACTTTTCTAGCAACCAATTAGATTTGCACTGGTTCATTCATATTCTTTTTCCTTTATGCTGTGATCAATAGCTACCAAGACCATTCATTCTGGATTTCCTGGGTCAGTCTCAGTTTCAAATATTCTGCCCCTCTTTCCTCTGAATAAAAAGTTCCGAATTTTTTATTTGGAAAATATGGTCACCAAAATAATGGCATTCTCCTCACAAAAATATTAGTCAGGCCAGAGTCATACCATCATTACACTGCCCATGTTTGGTTTGTGGCCATCAAAAGAACTGGCTGGTTCAACCAGGGTCTGAGGCCATTTTCTTGGTCTCATTAAAGAGACAAATAATGCATTTGCTATTAAACAATTTAGAATTCAAACTCAAATAACCTTTCCCCTTGTCCTGGAAGAGAGTTTTTCAAGGCTACAGAGTTACTATCTGATGGAAGGGTACAAAAATCTGGAAAAAATGAAGCTATGGGGCTTTCCAACTGCCAAACTCCCACAGGCTGGCTCCCAAAGCATATCACAATTGCTATTAAAGTGTCACCATTTATAATTTGGTGCTAAATCTTTCTGAAGCTAAGCTACTCAACATAGTCTACCAACAAATTGATTCTCTATTCCTTATTCTATTAAAACATAGGGATAAAATGAAGTGGGTGTTGGTGATAAAAGTTATCTAACCTCAAGTTGAAAATGAAGTTATTATTCATTCATGCCAGCACCCTGAAAGGGAAACCAAAGCGTTGGGTTTCCATAGCGGGTTTGACTCTGCGCTTGCAGCATTTATGAAAGGAAAACAGGCTGCCTCTGGTTTTGTTTTGGTGCCTCCTCTGTAGTTCTGTGTCTGTTTTGCTTCTGGGTGCCTCACTCTGAATCCTTTAGAGCATGGAGTAAGGGGAGAAAAATTATACTTGCAAGGAGGTTTAAATAGTGTTTGCCAAGCACTTAAATACACAACACACTTAGATTTTTTTTCCTCCCGCCTCACAACCTTGTGAAGTAGGTGAAAACTTCATTTTAATGGTGTGACTATGGAAAGAAATGCTACTGAGTCATGTCTTTCATACTTAGGTCAGTTGGTCAGAACCCTGGGAGATCACAGAAAACTAAATTAAAATGGAAAAATACTAACATATGTTCCCAGTAGTTTTGGGTATCTCAGCATGAGAGTGAATAAGCTATAGATTCTGACTCAAGATGTATGCAGTTTGCTTTGGACTTTGTTCTTGCTTACTTACTTATAAAACTTCTTAACTGTACTTCTAAATTATAGCAATTCTATAAAACATTCAAACCTTGGGGCTTGGTTTTCTCCTCCTAGCAGGCTGAGTCATAAAAATTAAATCTCAGCCATTTCAATAGACAACACACCCCTTGCATTAAGAATTGGTATTGTTCCCTGCATCTCCCATTTCATCCAAAAGTCACACCCAGTTCACATTTGAAGAAAAAAAAAGAGCTCAGGGACTTATTCAGCTCAACATTTGCACATTTAATAAGAGAACAGAATTTCTGCCAAGTTATAGGGGTGAGTTGCATCAGAATCTTCCAGAGGAACTTAGGAGCAGTTATGAGCATGGACTTTAGACGTAGCCAGACCTGGGTTCAAGTGCTGACACAGTGTGACATTGGTCACACAGTGACCAATGAAATGGGGGTGTTTAACCTCATAGACAGTCGCCATGAGAATGAAAGGAAAGAGAAGATAAAAGACAAGATATCTGGGAAGCCCAGTATAAGACACAGTGAGCACCCAGCCAGTACTTACAATCTTACTTCTACAGACATTTCCAGGCTTAGCCAAATCCTCTGCCCTTCTACTACACAGAGTGTCAGGGAGTGAGTCACAAGACTCATTCCAAATCAAACCTCATGGAGGCATTGTTGGGGGAGGTAGAATGTTCACTCAACCTGAAACTCAGGGTCAGGATTTAAATCAGGAAGCCACAGACTGGTACAATTTTAGACTTCAGAGGAAGTATATAATTTATAATTTGTTAAATTACTATATGCAAATTATAGACACAGTGTCTGACATATAGCAGACAATGAATACGTCTGCCCTCCCTCTTTTTTTAATACTGAAAAACACCTAAAATTCTCGGCCCTAAAGTGATTTGCTCAAGTCACACAAACAGCCATTGGCAGAGCTGGAATTGGCACCTGGATCTTTTTAGAAGAGAGGGGTGCTGTTTCAGGTCTATTGTCAAGAGTATTGGTGTCAAATGGTTTGAAGGAACTAGACAAACAACTTCCAACACCCAGGAATGAAACGATCTCCCCAACTTATAACGACAGCATGCTGTCCCTATCCCTTCACCACCATGCCCATCCCCAAACTCCCACTGACAGAAGCTAGACTCCCTCCAGTCCATGGGGAAAATGCTCTCTAGGAAGCACTGGGGGTTCTAAAGAGCAGAGACAGAGCTCTGGGGTCTTGAGATCGCGGGGCGTCTTTCCTTCTTGGCCCACTGAAGCACACAGCAGTCTCAGGTGTTCCCTTGGAAGCAAAAAGGATCCAGAAACTTTCTCAAGGGTTCTAACAGTCAGTTGAAATGGGGAGCCAGGGACAAGGAGATGAAAACATGACCTTTCAGGCCAAGTCTGGGGAGATGACAAGCATGGATTTCTGGGTTTGCAGGACTAAAAAAGACCCTTTGAAATTTCAATGGAAAATCCTGATTCTGTCCTACAAGTATTGCACAAAAGAACTGGTTCCAAGCTCTGAGGGTCAAGGGAAGGACAGCTAACAAGCCTGCAATGGTTCTGAAGAAGGAAAGAAGGAGACAGCAGAAGTGGGTGGAAACCGCCCTTCTTCATTTATAATTCAAAGATTCATTCGAGAAATACATATTGAGCACTGACTGTCAGAAACTCTGGCCTAGGGTCCAAGATGCGAGTTGGGGGCTGGCGGAGAAGACCACCAAGAGAATGTGAAACTAAGCTCAGGCCTGAAACCTGAATAGGAGTTAGCCAGGTAGCGAGGAATGTTCTCAGCCAAGGATAGGTAAAGGTTTCATGTAAAGGACAAGATAACAAATATTTTAGTTTCTGCAGGTCACACAGTGTCTGCCAGCTATTTAACTCTGCCATTAGAGGGTAAAAGCACCAACAGACAATACATAAAAGAATGAGTGTGGCTGTGTTCCATAACCCTTATTAATGAACAATAAAATTTCCATTCTATATAATTTTCATGTCATGAAATAGTATTCTTCTTTTGATTTTTTCAACCATTTAAAAATGCATAAGCCACTCTTAGCTTTTATTTTACAAATATCTGTATTGATGTATATGAGGGTTCAGTCAAGGTCATTCCTGAACTAGGAAGATGGTATTCATTTCTAAACCACAGACTCCCTTAGGTCCTTGTACCAAGGCTGGGACTAGAGTGAGACAAGAGAGTTGCCCAGCACTCACAATTTAAGGAGGCACTCACTAAGAAGTATATGGGTGGCACTTCTGAGACCCTGAGAGAAGGTGCACAAGGGTGGGACACTCACTCATCTCACCCTAGTGATGGCCCTGCTTGTACCTGTGCATAACAGAGTGCATTATTGTGATGTGGCGACCTCTTCCTTAACCATCACCGTGTTGGATGATGTCCTTGTGCCCAAGGTTGTGGACTGACAATCTCATTCCCAGCCACTGCTCTGGGGTGCAGAGTTTGGATAATAAGAAAAACAATTTAGATAATAACATTTAGGCAGAAAGGGAGGAGGGGAAAAAAAGAGAAAATCTATGTGGACTGGAGTTTGGGAGAATCTGGAGAAATTGGAAAATTTTTAAAATCATATTTGGGGCCAGGCACAGTGGTGGATGCCTGTAATCCCAGAACTTTCCGAGGCTGAGGCAGGAGGATCACTTGAGGCCAGAAGTTGGAGACTAGCCTGGGCAACATAGCAAGATCTTGCCACTACAAAAAAAAAATATTTTAATCATATTTGAAAGTTGTTGCTGGTAGAATAATGTGAGAAACATTGAGAAGGAGATGAATGTCCACGGGACATGTTTAACAATCTCCACTGTAAATAAAAGTGTAAACCTCCTTTGCCACTTTCTTTATCTTCATTCATATATCTATACCTATACGTTTATCTAAATCTATTTTGCAAATCATATATCTGATAATGAACTTATATCCAGAATATATATCAAAAACATAAAAGACACCTCAATTTAAAAATGAGCAAAGAATTTGACTAGACATTTCTATGATATACAAATGGCTAAGAGCACATGAAAAGATGTTCAGCATCATGTGCCATCAGGAAGATGCAAATCAAAACAATGAAATATCAGTTTACACCCACTAGGATGGCTACAACCAAAAGACAGACAATAAGAAACATTGTTCAAGATGTGGAGAAATCGGGCTGGGTGCAGTGGCTCACGCCTGTAATCCCACCACTTTGGGAGGCCAAGGTGGGCGGATCACCTGAGGTCAGGAGTTTGAGACCAGCCTGGCCAATATGGTGACACCCTGTCTCTACTAAAAATATAAAAATTAGCAGGGTGTGGTGGCACTCACCTGTAATCCCAAATACTCGGGAGGCTGAGGCATGAGAATTGCTTGAACCCAGCAGGCGGAGGTTGCAGTGAGTCCAGATCGAGGCACTGCACTCCAGCCTGGGCAACAGAGCAAGACTGTGTCTCCAGGAAAAAAAAAAAGATATGGAGAAACCAGAACACTTTTACATTGCTGGTGGCAACGTAAAATGTGCAGCTGTTTTGGAAAACAGTCTGGCCATTGCTGAAAAGATTAAACAGAGTAATCAAGTGACCCAGCAATTCCAATCCTGGGTATTTATCCAAAAGCAATGGAAACTATATCCACACAAAAACTTCTGCATGAATGCTCACAGCAGTATTATTCATAATAATCCAAAAGTGGAAACAAGTCAATATCCAACAATTTATTAATAGATCAATAAAATGGGGCATAATCATACAATGAAATATTATTCGGCAGTGAAAAGTATGAAATACTGATTCATGCTACAGTATAAATGAATCTTCAACCTTGAAAAGATTATGCTAAGTGAAAGAAGCCAGTCACAAGACCAAGCACTATAAAAGTCCATTCATATAAACATCCAGAATAGGGAAATCTATAGAGACAGAAAGTGGATTAGCGATTGCTTAGGGCTGGGAGAGAGGCACAGGATGGGGCCACGAAGGGTGATGGCTAAAAGAAACAGGGTTGCTTTTTGAGATGATGAAAATGCTCTAAAATTGACTGTAGTGATGCCTGCACATATCTGTGAACATATTTAAAACTACTGAATTGTATAATTTAACTGGGTGAATTGTATGGTATGTGAATTACATGTCAATAAAGCTGTTAAAAAAAAATAAGAAGAAACCAAAGCATTTCTCCTTCCCTTCAAGGAAATCCACTATTGTGTTTCAAAGGACTGGCCTTCCCTATCCTTAAACGATGATAGCATGACTTTGTGTTGCTGAAGGCTGAGGGGGTTTTCTGCTGAGCTTTCTGAGGGTTTGAGAGGTGATGGCCTAAACAAGAAGGAAGGGTTTGGGGTTCTTTGTAGGGGACTGAGCCTTGGGGTTAGGGGTTCAGGGTTCTGGTGCCTAAGCTCTAGAAGACCCATATTTAATATGAGGCTCTGAATGTGTTCAGGCAAGCCACTAGAATAAAGAACCACTGAAAGGGGCACCATTTGGCTGTCATGGTGCCAGAAAATAAGCCCAGCCCTGCTGTCTGAGAACAGCTTTTGAGAGAGGACCCTGTCTGAGCCACCAGTTAGTCTAGTCATGGGGGTCAGTGGGCGCACCTCCCCCCACTGATGCATCAAATCCTTGAATGCTGAATCATTTGGGCAACAGGGTGGAAACCTCCTCTCCAACCCCAGGACTCCATTAAGCTCAGAGGTGGCCACTTCTATGACTCATGACTTTTCAGAGGTCATTCAAAGGGTAGCTTGAGTCCCCATTCTGTAAAATACAGGTTGTAGAGCAGATTAGGGTTTCACCAGATGGTTTTATCCTTGCCCACTGAATCTAATTCTTTTCAGGCCACATACTACCATGGCCCAATTTCAGGGATGGGGCCTCTCCAGCTGCCAATTCCCATTATGTAGGATATCTAGGGAAAAGAAAAATAATAATAATCCTAATGCTGATACTGTCCCAAGACTACTATGAGAATAACAGCGGCCACAGTGCATTTACCTTACACTGGAATCCAGAGTCAAGGTTTTTCACTCCCGCTCTTACCAAATCTTAGCCAAAGGGCTGGTATAACTACAGATATGCAGGGGGACATTTATCCCATAGTGCACCATGCAGCTAATAAGGGAAAGCAGTCCAATCATCACAAAGCTGGACTCTGACAGTCATCATATTTTCCATTGAGGCACTAGACATGACGAAACTGCACCGGAACTGAGAGGAAGCTGGATTCCCTTTCACTGTGCTCGGCAGGAAGGGACCAGCATCATCCTATACCCATGTCATCAACCCAGCACTACCCTTCGTGATGAAAGAGGCAGCCTGGCAAATCACCAAGCACAGGCTTCCAGCTAAGCCTAAGCACCCCACGAAATTTTAATTATCTCAAGGTCCAAACTGTACCCTAGCTCCAGGGCAACCAAATTTCCAGAGCAGAAAACAAGACATGTTGCTATCTCAACAGCAATCCCTGACAACAACATTGAACAGTGGGGCTCGACGGATATTTTATCGTCTGTAAAAATTACCACTTAGAAGATGAATTTATTACTGGTTGGCCCCTTTACATGTAACAGACATTAGCTCTCCCCTAAGGTTCAGGTCTCTTCAATTTGAAAGAGACAACATTTAGAATCAAGGACATGTATACCAACAAAGGTATTTTTGTGAAACACTCAAAAAATAATTGCCTCTTAGGTTTAATTTTCTGTTCTTGAGAGTAAAGTATGAAGAAGAAAGGCACATATTGAAAGGAAGAAAGCAAAATAAGAAGCAGCAATACAGAAGCTACTTTTGACCTACCTTTTTAAATTAGCTTTTCTAGACTGATTTAAAATTTTTTATTCATTCTTTACTTTTCATTTTTATTCTTTGTTTTTTACTCTTTATTTTATCTGAGTTTTTTTTTTTTTCTATTTTGTCATACATATTCTTGTACAGTAAATCTTCTTGTGGAACAAAGAAGGGAAATAAGTGAAGTGATAATACAGGAGCCAGTGGAATTTCTGCCCTGGCACCTTCACATTCTCTGAGTGCATGTGGAGCTCGGGTTACATGAGCAATTCCAGCAAGGCAGAAGCAGAAACTTCTTGTACTTCACATTCAAGATAACTATATGTATCTAAACTCCTCAAAATTCAGGCAGATTGAGAATTTTTTCTTAAAGGAAAAACACCCTTAACCAATCTTTAACCTGGGGACTTTAGCCACCCATCAAAATATCCTGTCTTATTTCAGAGCAGGAGAGAGGGAGTATGACTGTAACTGGATAAGGGATAGGGTTTTAATTTCTTATGAGGAGGAGAAGGAGGATACCAGTAGTTAGTATGTCAGCAAGCATTAATCTTCATTAATGTTTTCTATTCGAATCCATTCTTCTCTACACAGCTGTGCAAATATAAATTAAATGGGTCATTCTGACCAAGGCATCCTAGAAAAAAACATGTTTAATGCAAGGGCCAAGGAATTAATTGGACAAATAGCACATTCTTTAAATGTGTGGGAAGGATTGTTCAAACTACCGCACTATAGATAGAGAAGCATGAATTCAAATTCATACCACTGTAAACATCCCTGAGTGAGAAGACAAACAGCAGAAGGCGGTGGAAATGTGTTCTCGACAAAGCATATCCACAACGGCCAGAGTGAGCAGAGCAGCACTCACTCCTTGCTAGAACTGTGCGGTGAGTAGCATCTCATTTAACGCCACGATAACACCATTATTCTCAGTTTTTAAAAAGGGTAATTAGGAACAAAGAGGTCAAACCGTGTACCAAAATTCACATGCCAGTCAGTGATGGAGTGAGGGTCACAATTTAAATTCAAGTCAACTGACTCCAGAGACTGTATTTCTAAACATGACATTGCCTTTTTTTCTATATACTTGGCATTATGCTTGCATTATGGAGAGTGAAAAAATGCATAACCTATTTCTTGCCCTTAATCGACTTACAATCTGATTGAGGAACTAGAATGGACACATACAAAATAATCAAAACACAGGAAAAGGAGCATATCATTAAGATCTGCATCTTTGAAGGAAGTAATTCATAGGAGCTGGGGGAAACTAGTTATAATCCACCTGTGCAACTTTTGAGAATTTCTACCAGATTCTAAACTAAAAAACAAGATATACAGAATACCATACCTTAGAAAATACTGATTCATTCCTGATACGGTGTGGTTTGAATATTCAGAAAGGGGCCCCCTTAAGAAAGGGCAGGACAACCAGCCTATTCCCCAGCTGCATCTTAATGGTTAATAAAAATGCCAATAGCCTCCTCCAAGCCTGCTCAGACCAAGGGGATAAAAGTTCCTGGAGTCTACTCTGACAGAGGTGTGGCAACCTCTCCCAGCCTCCAGAGACTAAGAAGCAGGGAAGAGACAATTTGCATCATCCCTTTGGTCCTTTTTAATTAGAAATTAACCATCACAGGGCCTTTGATGAACAAGGGCAGGTTTGAGCTGGGGATCAGTGAACAAGCTCAGAAGAAATAGCAGCAGGGCTATAGAAAAGGAAAAACTGGAGAAGAGTATGGGCATACCAAAAATTATTCTGAAATTTACACCCGATTCACAACCCTCATAGGGAAACCATGAAAAAGGTTCTAAAGCAACCTGTTTCCATTCACTTTGCTACATTTAAATTTTGATTGTGCTCTTAATGTTCGAGTGTACATGATTTTTTAAACCACTGCATTTTTAACTAAGATGACATGTTGTTCTCAGCAGCAGTTTCATGGCAGGGAGATGCTGTGCAAGTCATCTAGTGCTGAGCAGGACAGGCATGCTGGTGACAGGCTCCTTGTCTGTGATTCAGGTTTCATGTGGAATCAGGTCAAGAGACACAGAAACACATCCTAGACACTGGACGGGTGAGTGGTCAACTGTATAGAGAAGAACCTGGGGGCTTTCGCTTTTCAGGCAGGTTCCCAGGTCAGCCCAAATGTTCCTAAGAGCCCAGGCAATGTCAGGGACTTTAGGGAAGGGCAAATATTCCTGAAATGTCCCGATCAAAAAGCAAAGAACTGTTTAAACTCCTAGCCAATGGTTCTCAACTCCATAGAATCTATAGAATCACCAAAGGAACTTAGAAAGTACTCATGCTGTGCCCTACCCCAGTGATTCTGATTCAAAGGGCCTGGGGAGGGGTCTGGACAGTGACTGTGACGTGTAAGTGGGGTTATAATCACCATATCTAACATGGCCAAGTCTGAGATACCATGAGCATCAATGAATGGGATCACTCAATCAACAGATGCTGAAATGAACAAATTCTTCCATTCTTTTAAAAGCTTCCTCTGAATTTTATTCCTGTCTGGATCTTAAGAAATTACTTAAGAGTGTCAGCTGCCTGGATTAAATCTTAGTTATTTCACTTACTAGCTAAGTGACCTTGGATGAGGTACATAATTTCCCAGGAAATCAGTTTGGTTAGCAATACAATAGGGTTAATTATCATACCAAAATCATAAGGTAGTTAAGATGACTGTACAACGTGGAATAGGTAAATTCTTTAGCCCAATATCTGGCATTTGTTGAATGCTCAATAAATGTTAGCTACCCTGACTGATGACTCATATGATTGGGCTGTGTCCCCACCCAAATGTCACCTTGAATTGTAATAATCCCCATGTGTCAAGGGCAGGGTCAGGTGGAGATAATTGAATCATGGGGGCAGTTTCCCCCATAGTTTTCTCATGGTAGTGAATAAGTCTCATAAGATATGATGGTTTCATACATGGGAGTTCCCCTGCACATGATTTCTTGCCTGCCACCATATAAGACATGTCTTTGCTCCTCCTCTGCCTTCCACCATGATCGTTTGGCTTCCCCAACCATGTGGAACTGAGTCCACTGAACCTCTGTTTCTCTGTAAATTACCCAGTCTTAGGTATGTCTTTATTAGCATCATGAGAACAGACTAAATACAATGATGATGATGATGAAAGTAAAAATATAGCACTTATATTTCAATAAAAAGGATGTTTCTCCAGACCAGGTGCTTATTTCTAGGGTCAGGTTTTAAAGGACTTGTGAAGAATTGGAATGTGAGAGTTCTAGAAACAGTTTCACATAGAGAGTGACTGAAGGAAGCAAGCGTTTTCAGGATAAAAAAATCCAAGATGGCATATGGCACTGTCCTCAGATGTACAGATAAGGTCTGAGGGCAGGCAGCCTGACCATGTGTATTTCTACAGCAGGATTCTTAAAGAGGGGAGACCGTGTACAGAAGTCAGAGGACCTGAAAATCTGGTTGAGGAAAAAAAAATGATTCATTATTTTCATTAATCTCAAAGGAAATTTAGCACTTCCTTTAATTCTGAAAATAGGCAACAAACTTCAGTAGCAGTAATAGTAACTGTGATCTTGTTACCAATAGAAGTCATAGATATTTCTATATCCTATTACAGTTGTGACAGATGTCCTAAACTGTTATTGATATTTAGGGTGACCAACTGCCCTGGTTTGGTCTGAATGGTTTTCCAGGACATGGAATTTACAGTGCTAAAATTGAGAAAATTTCAGGCAATCCATACTATATATACATAAGTATATATACATAATCCAATATATACAAAACTATACAATCTATACTTATGAATATAAGGACTTATATTCATCACTACAATTATCCCTCAGTATCTGAGAGGAACTGGTTCCAGAACTGCCACCTACCCCCTCGAATACCAAAGTTTAAGGATGCTCAAGTCCCTTATGTAAGATGGCTGAATCCCTGAATAGACCAATAGCAGGCTCTGAAATTGAGGCAATAATTAATAGTCTACCAACCAAAAAAAGTCCAGAACCAGACGGATTCACAGCCAAATTCCACCAGAGGTACAAGGAGGAGCTAGTACCATTCCTTCTGAAACTATTCCAATCAATAGAAAAAGAGGGAATCCTCCCTAACTCATTTTATGGGCCAACATCATCCTGATACCAAAGCCTGGCAGAGACACAACAAAAAAAGAG
>NW_012114422.1:688461-689044 GCF_000951035.1 Colobus angolensis palliatus
TATTTATGACAAACCCACAGCCAATATCATACTGAATGGGCAAAAACTGGAAGCATTCCCTTTGAAAACTGGCACAAGACAGGGATGTCCTCTCTTACCACTCCTATTCAACATAGTGTTGGAAGTTCTGGCCAAGGCAATCAGGCAAGAGAAAGAAATAAAGGGTATTCAATTAGGACAAAAGGAAGTCAAATTATCCCTGTTTGCAGATGACATGATTGTATATTTAGAAAACCCCATTGTCTCAGCCCAAATTCTCCTCAAGCTGATAAGCAACTTCAGCAAAGTCTCAGGACACAAAATCAATGTGCAAACATCACAAGCATCCTTATACACCAATAAGAGACAAACAGAGAGCCAAATCACCAATGAACTCCCACTCACAATAGCTTCAAAGAGAATAAAATACCTAGGAATCCAACGTACAAGGGATGTGAAGGACCTCTTCAAGGAGAACTACAAACCACTGCTCAGTGAAATAAAAGAGGACAAACAAATGGAAGAACATTCCATGCTCATGGATAGGAAGAATCAATATCATGAAAATGGCCATACTGCTCAAGGTAATTTATAGATTCAATGC
>NW_012114422.1:691559-748996 GCF_000951035.1 Colobus angolensis palliatus
TAGCCAGTATGGTCTCGATCTCCTGACCTCGTGATCTGCCCGTCTCGGCCTCCCAAAGTGCTGGGATTACAGGCTTGAGCCACCGCGCCCGGCCTCCTCCAATATTTTCTGACATACTTTTATGTTGTTGCAATATCAACTCAATCTTGATAGCTATCAATTGGAGTATATGTTTTCAATAACTACAAATGCTTACCTTAAGAATCATAATTTGACAGATCTTAAAATTTCTCATGAATTAAGACTATGGAAAGTTAGACTTTTTTAAAAAAAGCAAGTTTAAAGAAATGGTAAAAAGAAACTCAAATGCTTACAGGATACCACTGGGCTTCTGACAGACGTCGGCTCCCACCTTGCTTTATCTCCACTGTTGACAGGGGTTCCATTACTCTCCCACAAGGCAGTAAGGAACCATTTCTCTTCTGATCTATGTAACTCCATGCAATCAGCCCAATGTGGCCAGAAGGCAGAGTCCTCACAATTGCTCTTGTTCCGGTATACACAGATTTCTTAACTTCTCTGTCATTTTTACAGAATCTCCTGACTAACAAAGTGGACCGCTCCTTTTTGCTTTTAAAAGCATCTTCTTCTACATCTTCACAATTATCAGGGAAGTCCTCAAAATGGCTCAAAAAGGTCTTGGCAGTTTGACTGTCAGTAAAATCTTCCCTACAAAAGCTATGACTTGAATATACCATGTCAACCTTCTGGCAAGAGCCTTCAAAGCAAAAGTATTTATCATTCAAGGTGTCACAATGATCACACTGCAGCTGTTCATTCTTATTATCACAATTTTTGGCCAATTCCATCAGTTTACAGGTATATGCCACATAGTTTTTCTTTTGCTTCTCCTCACCCCCAGGTAGTGGTACACAATTTCCACAATCGTCTAAAATTAAGTTTTCTGATAGGGTACAGAAAGTGTCTGACATTCTTCTGTCAACTTCATAATGAAAATGAAATACTGCCGTGCTGCTGTCAGGGTGTGCTCTGCCTGTCTCTATGATTGTCGACTGATTTCCTAAAGGATTAATGCCCATGGAAGGTCTGTCTAGTTCCAGTTGAATTCCAGGGAACACCTTTCTTTCCAGTGGAGACAGAATTCCAGTTTCTAAACACAGGTCTTCCTCAACAACAGAGTTGTACATTTCATAAAACTGTCTCTGAGGAAGGCCATGCTGATGGTTTCTCAATATGTTGTTGTGGTTAATGTTAAGGTTTTTCACAGAGTCTGGCATGCTTTTCTCCCAGCATTTTTCATTACTGTTCTCATCACTCACTATTTTCTCCCTTGTTATTGAGAGAATCTTTGGCAAGTTGCTTCCAGAAGGTTCTTCTTTAAGTTTGTTCAGTCGTGAGATGGTATGAGAAGTCTCCCCACTTTGTCTGACAGTATGTGCTTTTGAAATATTGATGTCTGAGACCTTTTCACTACTTTCATCTGCAGCTGACTGGGGAGAAACCACTTTTCTCTGAGTCACAGGTATGAGAACAGAAGCTGTAATTTCTTCAGAAGTCATCTTGGACTAACACACAGATTTTGACTATTGTTCTATTTCTCCTCCCTGGTGATCATGTCAAGGTTTTAATAAAATTATTGATTATTACAACAATCTCAGATACACAAGTCCTCCCAAGGAACAAAGGGATAATTCCTTTCATTCAGCAGCATTGAGAGGCAAATAAATTTTCTCAGTTATAACTTCCTATCATGAATATATATTTTTTCTAGATCAGGGTTTTAAGGTGGTAGATCAATTTTCCTTCCTCTGTTACCTGAAGCAAAAATTTTTGAAGACTTTTACTCGGGATTGCACTCTGCAACTTCTGATCCATCACTGATTTGCAATGATTTTAAAATTCAGTTTGAATGATTCCTGTTTCCTGTAAGAAAAGAGATAATGTCAAACACTGTGGCACTCAGTGAGTTTTTTAAAAACATGATCTCACAATCCTAAGATACAGATCAATTTTGAGAAAAAAGGTTTTTTTGCAATCAGAAGTTGGTTTTTATGTTTTTGGCATTTATTTTTTGATTTAATATTTCAGAACTTCTGCTTCCAGCCAAAATGGAGTAACAAGGGCAAGATTTATTCATCCACTTTAAATAACTAAAAAGAAAATCAGAAAAAAACACAATGGTTTTCAGATATTGAACAACAGGCAACAGAGACATTGATCTCTGAAAGAAGAAAAAAAATGGGCCAGGTGCAGCAGCTCACACCTGTAATCCCAGCACTTTGGGAGGCCAAGGCAGGCAGATCACGAGGTCAAGAAATCGAGACCATCCTGGCTAACATGGTGAAACCCTGTATCTACTAAAAATACAAAAAATTAGCTGGTGTGGTGGTGGGCACCTGTAGTCCCAGCTACATTTGGAGGCTGAGGCAGGAGAATGTCATGAACCTGGGAGGCGGAGCTTGCAGTAAGCCGAGATCGCACCACTGCACTCCAACCTGCGCAACAGAGCTAGACTCCGTCGCAAAAAAAAGAAAAAAAAAAAAGAAAAAAGAAACAAAAAACAATGAATTAAGCCCTATAAATGCCCTAGTTTACTGCTTAGAAAGTTTCCAGGTGACAAGGCAGGGAAAGGAAACTCAGGTAAAATCCAACAATTTACCTGAGTAGAAGAGAAAAAGTTGAGACTTCAGGGAGGCCAAGGAAGCTAGAGAAATAAGGCACATTAAGCAAAGAGGCACAAAAATAAGAATGACAGCAGGCTTTTAATCAGAAACAATGCAATCCAGAAGAGAGTGGAGTAAATTTTTAAAGTACTGAAAGAAAAACTACTGTCAACTTCAAATTCTATACCCAGCAAAAATATCTTCTGCAAATGAAAATTAAGTAAAGACTTTTCCAGGCATATAAGACTGAAATAATTTATCACTAACAAGCCTGCACTGCTTGTAACTCTATTAGTAGAGAGAGGGAATTGAACAAATTTCTATCCAATGTGGAAACACAATTTTAAAGATATACAAGGCACTATGGGACTAGAGGGTGCCCATCATGAGCATATCATTCCTTTGCAGGTAAAGCAGTTGTTCCCGAGACAACTAATCAGCAGTCACCCTGCTGTCAGCACCAGCTTTGCCTTGCCTCTGCTCTTTGACAATAGAAGTCTTTCTTCCCCTTGCTTCTCCCACACCCTCTTGTCCCAAAGAGTCATCGACTATCCCTTATTCCCTTCTATATGTGTTCCCTCAAGCACAAACACAGCCTCTCAGGTGAGAGGCTCCCAGTATATGCATGTCTCTATAACTACTCTGAAAAATCACTGGAAACCCTAGAAATCATATTCTTTGCAGGGAATAAACCAGCCTACACAGAGCAGCAGTGTCCTGGCTCAACACCCTAACAAATCCTACCACACAGCAATAAATATTATCAATACTTTAAGAAACCTCCTTCCAGAACACTCCCTAAGCATCAACATACATAGAGGTATATGTATATAACTATGCAAATACCAGATAATATTGGTCATTCTGTTCTGTACCTGCTTTTAAAAATTCAAAGCATACCATGAACAACTTTTCAGTCAAGAATTATATAGACAATTTTAATGGCATATGGCATTAACTTGAATTCAAATATTTGTTCTATTTTTTACAGAGATTTTTCAGGCCAAAGCCTTCAGATTGACAGGCAATATGTCCTTTCTTACCCATGAGGTAAGTAATTCAAAGTAGGAGAAGGGGAAAACATTTTTGGTGATGTTTAGGTCCTGTTCTAAGGATTTTGCAATTATTGTTGTTATTATAATTATCATCATCATCATAATTTTGAGACAGAGTCTCGTTCTGTTACCAGGCTGAAGTGCAGTGGCACAATCACTGCTCACTGCAACCTCTGTCTCCTGGATTCAGCAGTCATATACTGTTCCTTCTATCATATTCTATATGTTAGTGGGAATTACTAAGTATAACCCACTTTCAAGGGGAGGGGAATTAGGGTCCACCTTTTGAAGGGAGAAGTATCAAAGAATTTCTGGGCGTATTTTAAAACCAGCCTGGGTTCAAGTGGTCCTCTCACCTCAGCCTCCCAAGTAGCTGAGACTATAGCACTGTGCTTGGCTAATTTTTGTATGTTTTGTAAAGATAGGGATTCACCATCTTGCCCAGTCTGGTCTTGAACTTCTGGGCTCAAGCAATCCTCCCACCTTAGCCTCCCAAACTGCTGGAATTACAGGTGTGAGCCACTGTGCCTGGCCACTTTGCAATTATTATCTTGTATACTTCTCACTCAACACTACAAGATAGTGTGATGGTTTTAAAATACGTCCACAAATTCTTTGACACTCCCCTCTTCACAAGGAGGAGCCTAATTCCCCACTCGTTGAATGTGGGTTATATTTAGTAGCTTCCCTCTAACGTATGGAATATGGTAGAAGGAACAGTACATGACTGCTGAGAATCAGTCATGAAAGTCATTGGAGCTTTCTTCTTGCTACTCCTCTCTTGCATGCTCTGAGGGTAATCTGCTGCCATATTGTAAGGAGAGATCCCCATGGCAAGTACGGAGGACTCTTGACAACACCCATGTGAGTGAGCCATCTTGGAAGTGGATCCTCCAGCTGTAGTCAAGACTTCAGATGATTGTACCTGCAACCTATATCTTGACTGCAACCACATGACAGACCCTCAGACAGATAAGCCTTGTCCCAAATTCCTGATCACAGAAACTGTGAGATGATAAATGTTTATTGCTTTGATCCACTACATTTTGGGCTAATATGTTACACAGTGATGGATAACTAATACAACTAATTTCTGCTATCCACATTCGAAAGATTAGAAACCAAAGTACAGAAAAGCTAAGTGAATTGCCAAAGATCCCTCCATTGGAAAATGATTGAGACAGGATTCAAATACAAGAAGACTGATTACAGAATCTCTTCTCTTAACCATAGATTATGATGCTTTATTTTCCATCTAGTCTGAAGCCCTATGGTTTGGGTTTCTGAAGCTATGAAGACCCATGGCTGCTGGGAGAACCCTTTTTTTTTTTTTTGAGACAGAGTCTCGCTCTGTTGCCAGGCTGGAGTGCAGTGGCGTGATCTTGGCTTACTACAACCTCCACTTCATGGGTTCAAGCGATTCTTCTGCGTCAGTCTCCCGAGTAGCTGGGACTACAGGCATGCGCCACCACACCCGGTTAATTTTTTGTGTTTTTAGTAGAGACAGGGTTTCACCATGTTAGCCAGGCTGGTTTTGATCTCCTGACCTCGTGATCCACCCACCTTGGCCTCCCAAAGTGCTGGGATTACAGGCATGAGCCACCGAGCCCAGCCGAGAAGGCTATCTTATATGTGGCTTTGTCTCTGGAAGGCTGATGATATACACAGACATCAAAGCAATGATCTTTGCTTTGCCTCCAGTTTACTATCATGAATCGTGGATGAGCAACATTACAGGGAGCAGACTTTTTAGAGCACTAGACTTGGTTCAATTTCAGACCATTCCTTTATTCAGCAAATATTTGCTGAGCACAAAATTAAATAAGGCAGGGATCTTGTCCTGGATTTCCTTACCAGCTGATAAGTCACCAAAGTACAGTGTAAATAGAGCTATAATCTGCATTAACACAGAGGAAGAACATCTAAAGCAGATAGTGCTGATGAGGTGGGAGTGATTTCCAGAGAGGGTTTCCTTCAGAAGAAGACAACTGAGTTGAGTTTCAAAAGATAAGTAGGAAGTAGTTAAAGAGGTGGGGTGGAGTTTTCAGGGAAGAGCAAATGTGGGCAGTCATAAAAAGAAATTGTCAGACATTGGGGTCTGGTATCTCAGGTAAAAATTTTAACCACTTTGGGGTTCGATTTCTTCTCCAGTAAAACAGAAATAAAATCACCTACTCCATCAGGTTGTGAAGGAAATACTTTGAAATCCAAAAATTTAAGGCAAATGTTTATTATTCTATGCCTTGAAATATTTTGGTAAGAAAGAACAACCAAGGTTCGGCAGCTCTGTTGTATCAGTGACATGGCATTGAATTTACTGTACCAGATGCACACACTCCCTTGACTAGGTCCACTCCAATTTTAATTTCAGTTCTATATCTGGGATCAATGCCTTAAATCTAAGCTGCATGATCCTGAGCTGGTTAAATTATCAATTTTGAGATATACTTTCCACATCTATAATACTGAGATGAAATACATATATGTATATTTTATATATATTATATTATATATTATAGATATTGTATATAATATATAATCTATAATATATATTATATTACATAATATATAATATCTATAATATATATTATATATAATATATATAATATTGAGATGAAATACATATAAATATTTTTTATATATCAGCAGCAGCCGATCCATCAATAACTGTTAACTTTCTATTTACTGACTCTTGGTCAGTTCTAGGTTGTTTTTAAGGGAAGCTGGCTGGGTTAGGTTAGGGTTAGAGTTATAGTGGCATTAGACTGTTGGCTAAAGAAAACCTGAAGCACTGAATGAAGATCATAGTCTAGTGGGTTTGAAGAAGAAAAAGATGGAAAAAGGGATTCTTCTTTTCTTAGTGTGAACAGGTTTGTGGGGGAAATTGGATAAGTGCTAGCCTGGGAGAGGTCAAAGGATGTGTGGGCTAAAAATATGGCAGAACAAGAGGGTACTTGTCAAGTTAGTATGTCCAATCTTGGGGTATTTGGGGATAGGCTAAAGACTATAACTAAAGAAATGACTGACCAGGAAGTAGATCTATGGAGATGCAGGAATTGCTGGAAATTCTAGCCAAAGCATTAAGACAAGAAAAAGAAATGAAAGGTATAAGCAGAATCAGGAGTGACAGGGTAAGTTTTCAGCTTCAGGAGAGGGGACCATGGGCCAGGAATAATCCTGCTGATGGATGTTTTCATGGGCTAAATCAAGGGCTGGAAAACTACATCCTGAGTTCCAAATCTGGTAAGCCATCTGTTTTTGTAAATGAAATTTTATTGGAACACAGCCACATCTATTTATTTATGTCATGTCTGTGGCTGCTTCTGTATTATAATAGTAGAGCTGAAAAGTGGTGACAAACACCATATAGTCTACAAAGCCGAAAATATTTGCCATCTGGCTCTTTACAGAAAAGTTTGCCAGCCCATGTACTAGATAAATAATGAATTAATGAAATGCATGGTTAGAGCAAGAAAACTATGTGGGAGGCTTGATAGCCATCTCTATTTATTTGAAGAATTGAGATGAGGAAATGGGCTCATCTCATATTGTTTCAAAAGGTAGGATCAGGGCTAAGACATGAATTATAAGGGAGGTAAGCTTTGGATCAGTCCAATAAAGAATTCCCTAACTTTTAGAGCTTTTCAACAAAGGATGAGCTATCTTGGATGATGGTCTTCTTTCAGTTACTGATAGATTTAAACAAAGGCACATTATTCAGCATCAGGGATGCTCAATATATGCCGAACAAATAAACAGAGAGAATTTAGAATGACAGAGTGAAAATGGATGACTACCAAGGGTAATTATAAAAACAATGACCTAATACTGAGCATGTATTATCTATCAGGTATGTTCTAAGCACAGAATACGTATTATCTCATTTAATCTTTACAACAACATTATCAGTAGGGTGGCAGAGACTCCTAATTTCCCTCCAAAATCTCTTCTTATTCCCTCAGTAGTAGAACCCCTGAATTTGACCTAAGCATATGGATATTTCTTTATCAGCCTTCTTTACAGCTAGATGTGGCCATGGGACTAAGTTACAGCTGATGAGATATACGCAAAGTGGTTTGCAATTTCTGGAAAGAATGCTTGAAGGAACAGAGTGTGACCTTTTTCTGCCCCTCTTTCTTCTGCTGCTGGTTGGAAGAAAGGCATGATGGCCAGAGCTGAAGCAGCCATCTTAGGTTGTAAGGTGAACATGAGAATGAATGTCATGCATAGAAAAAAAAAAAACAAGATAGAAACCTGACTGCCTGTTTTCGGGATTTAGGGGAGGGAAAAATAAAATTCTATCTTGTTTAAGCCACCATTGTCTTGGGTTTTCTGTCACATCCAAATATTTTCCTAACTAAAACTAAAAAGGTGGGGATGGTACTATTATCATACCTATTTTATGAATAAGGCTCCGAATGCTTGAATGACTTGTCCAAGAGTACAGAAGAGTGACATAACAAGAAACCTCTATAGAAAATTCCTGCATTGGTGGGAAAGTTATATTCACTAATTCCTAGAAAGTTTCCAATTTTATCCTCTTAAGCCAGATGGAATTCTAAAGAATAGGTAAGTTAGAAAAATATGAAATACAAGCATATTATAGATGTTTAAAGGAGGTGTGGCTTAACAATAACAAAAACTAATTTGTCAGTCAACTGTCTATTGGTTAAGTGCCTGTTGAATTCCATACAGTTTAGAAGGTAAGATGGCTATGAACCAAGAGATCAGTAAAGTCTAATGATAGGGTATTTGAGCTGGGACTTTATAGTAAAGTAGTAATTACCTGTATCCATGGAAAGGAAAAGAGACTTTAGATAAAGGGAATGATGTAACAAAAGATAAAGTAGGAAAACACAATGCATAACCATGAATTCATCTGAAGTCCTCAGAAACATTTCATCCAATCAAAGACAGTAAAAGTTACTCAGTAATTTCACCATCATGGAAAAGATATACTAAAGTAACTGCCAAAGCTGGTAATAGAATTTAATATCCCTATTTGCTTCTTTAGAGTTTTATAGATTCCCTTTGAGTATCTGTATATAACAATCAACCAACCATTGGTCAGCTATTTTCTTATACATTCTCTTCTCCAAGGCCCTCTCAGCAAACAGATTAAAGAAAACATTTTGCCTAAACAATCCTTTCCTCCCTTTTCCCTTATCACGTGCACATGGTGCACATGGATTTAAGTTTGTATACACCCACATGCAAACCCTACATAATATGAGTCAGTCTTCACTTTTTCTTCTCCTGAATATCTGCTGCTCCACTCCCTCCTGACCTCCTTTCTCTGAACTATCATGATGAAAATTCCATAACTCACAGGGAAACAAACCTCTTAAAACATTCCCTAAAGGCACTGGTGTACTCATCTGAGTTCTTTTCCAAGACCACAAAGATTTAACCCTTTGGGCCTTTAACTCCCTTTATTAGAAAAGTTTCTGAATCTGGAATGTGAGGCTTCAGACCCAGAAAACCCAGACACCCTAATCTTTACACTTTATGTATATTAGATATCAGGAGTTGACTAATAAGTAGATGAGAAGGCTAAACAAATATTTTTGAACTAATACATTGACAAGGCTGCCAATACAGTAAAATGGAGGATCACAAAAATGTTTGTCCATAACAGGTTAATTCCCAATTGCAAAACTCACAAGGAAAGGAAATCTTCCCTGTAAAGACAGTCTCTAATCAGCGTGCAAATCATCATATCTCTCCCAGAAATATGGGTCATTGATGTTAGTAGAATGTAACTTTAAGCCAAGAGTGGAAGTGGATAGAATTGTGATGTTGTGATGCTCATAGGACTCCCTCTCCTTCGTTGTATAACAATGTCAAGATTCTGGAATTATGTGTGTGTGCAGGCATGCACAAACACACACAGATGCACATCTTTGATGATATGAAAAGAGAGAAAAGAGGGCAACAGAAGATTTTAGATGGCACTAGACCCACCAAAAGTCAATTCTAGTCTATTTTTTCCAGCTTCATCTCTGGCCAATCCCCAAAGAAAAGTTAAGCAGTCACATTGGATTTTGTGCAATTTATTGAATCAGCCTAGCACTTAATGCCTCTGTGCATTTCCCTTCCCACTATTTTCTAACTCTGTTGACTCCATCATTCAGCTCAAATGCCATCTTTGTTCTGCAGCCCTCCCTGACACCTACCTGTCCGCATTAATTGCTATCATCTGTTTCCTGTAGCTCTTCCTACCTTCCACCATCACATCACGACATGGCACATTATTTTGTAACTATTGATTATATAGGGCCCCCTTATGGATTGAGAGCCCCTGAAGAATACGCATCTTTAAACTGAAAGAGTTTTATAAATACACTACACTTTATACTTTACATTTCCGGCATAGTACCAAGACATATAGTTAGTCTCAATAAACATTTGGCCCTCTGCTTTCCTTCCATGGCTATATGAGCCCAATCCTTGACCAGTAAGATCTGGATTACTTAAGGCCTTCAAGTCTCTGAAACTAACTTCCTCCTGTTTGAATCCATTCCATATAATTTTCAGAAAAATCTTCTCCAAACACTATTTTCATCACATCACTTTACCTGAGAAGGAACAGAGTTCCATATTATCTAGTGTGATAAATCCAAACCATTTACCTTGATCAGTAAGAAAATCAATTTCTTAAAAAGAAGGGGGACCTATGCAGACTCTGATAAGATTGGCTTAAATCAGTATATCAATTTTGGGAAAAATAACATCTTAACTATATTGAGGCTTCTACTCTATAATATAGTTAGCCAGTGCTAGTACACTTTCTGCTATCTTTCTCATAGATTTACATATATATTTTTATATATGCAAAGAAAAACATATATGCATATATACACATAGACATATGAATACACACACATACATAGGCATATATGCATATCTTCTTTAATTTACCTAAGCAATGTTTTTTATTTATCTGTAGAGAGGTCTACACATCTTTTAAGTTTGTTCCTATTCCTAAATATTTTATGTTAGTGGTGGTCTTGTAAATAAAATTATCTTAAATGTTATTTTTCAGTTGTTTGTTGCTAATGCACAGAAATACAATTGTTGTTTATAGACATCATAAATTGTATCCTTGTTAAATTCAATTATTACTTCTAGCAAATATTTTTTAGGTGACTTAAAATTTTCTACGTAGACAATCATCTCATCTTCATATAAAGTTGTACTTCTTTCTTTCCAAAGGTATTATCTTTTATTTCTTTTTCTTGCCTTACTCTAGTAGCTAGAATCTTCAATTATGATGCTAAGTACTAAGAGCATACATCTTTACTTTGTTCTCATTCATATGGGGAAAATATTCAATACATCACTATTTAATATATTAGCTGTAAGTGTCTTAATAAATGCCCTTTACTAAACTGAAGTCGCTGAAAATTTTTATCACAAATGAGGATTTCCCAATATTCTTCTGCATTTAGTGAGATAATACGATTTTTCCTCTTTTAATAGGTTAACATCCTGAACGATATCAACTAATTTTTCAAATTGAAAAATCTTGAAACAATCTAGCAAATTTGTGGAAAACATAAAGGCTTTAGAATAGTCAGAATAATTTTTAGAAGAGAGAAAAATTGGAGAAGTTAACCTACCAGCAGACAAATAAATAACTTGTAGTATATTCATAAAACTAAATTCTACTCAGCAATAAAAGGAATGATTTCCATTATGTAACAAACATGGATGAATCTCAAAAACATCACATTGCATGAAAGAAGCCAGATACTGAATGCACCCATTTATTTGAAGTTCAGACCTGTGCTGTCTAATGCTGTCGGCACTAATTTCAAGATACTACAAAGCTACAATAATCTTGACAATGTGATACTGGCATAAGGATAGAAATTCATATCAATGAAACAGAATATAGTCTAGAAATAGATTTACATATATATGGTCAACTGAGTTGTCAACAAAGGTGCAAATGTAATTCAATGGGGAAAGGGCAGTCAATAAATGGTGCTGGATTCTAATAAAAACAGAAATGAACATCAACCCCCATGTCATACCATGCACAAATATTAATTCATAACAGATTATAGGCCAGAATATAAAATATAAAACAACAAAAATTTCTAGAAGGAAACAGAAAAAATATTCAAGAACTTGGGATACAGAAAATTTTCTTAAGACACTAAAAGCACTAACCATTAAAAACACAATAAAATGAACTTAATCGAAATTTAAAACTTCTGGTCTTCAAAAAAAAAAAAAAAAACATTAAGAAGGAAAAAGACACAGACTGGGAGAAAATATTCACAGTACACATACCTAAAAAGGTTCTTGTATTTGTACATATAAGAAACTGTTATTGGCCAGGTGCAATGGCTCATGCCTGTCATCTCATCACTTTGGGAGACTGAGATGAGTGGATCACTTGAGGCCAGGAGTTCAAGACCAGCCTGGCCAACACAGCAAAACCTCATCTCTACTAAAAGTACAAAAAATTAGTAGGGTATGGTGGTGCACACCTGTAATCCCAGCTACTCGGGAGGCTGAGGCACAAGAATCACTTGAAGCCAGGAGGTGGAACCTGCAGTGAGCCAAGATTATGCCACCATACCCCAGTGTGGGTAACAGAGTGAGACTGTCTCAAAAACAGAAACAAAACAACAATAAAAAAACTATAACTGCTCAATAATAAGCAAACAACTCAAAGTTTTAAGAAATGTGCAGAAGACTTGAACAGACATTTCCCACAAAATAATAAATGCAAATAGCTTACAAGCATATTGTGATGGATCAACAAAACTTCTGCATGAAAAAAAAAAATGAACCTCAACCCCTATCTCACACCACACACAATAATTAACTCAAAATAGATAATAATCCAACACATAAAAGCTAAAATTATAGAACTTCTAAAAGAAAACATAAGAGAAAATTTTCACAGTATTGGAGTAAACAGAAACTTCTTAGGCTGAATACACACCACAGAAGAAAAAAACGGTAAACTGAATTAATCAAAATTAAAAACATCTCCTCTTCAAAAGGCAAGCCACAGAATGATAAAAAAAAATTTGTAATACAAACATCTAACAAGGGATTTACATCCAGAATACACAAAGGATCTCTATAAATCATAAGAAGACAAATTACTGTATTTTTAAAAATGGGCAAAGGTTTGAATAAGCACTTTATTGAAGAAGTACAAATGGTCTAGAAGTACTCGAAAAGATATTCAATATCACTAGTCATCAGGGAAATAGCACAATGAGATAGTACTTCACACCCACTAGACTAGCTAAAATTAAAATGACCAGCCATACCAAAGTTGGTAAAAACAGGGAGCAACTGCAACATTGCTGGTCAGAATATAAAGTGGTACAGCCACTTTGGAAAACATTTTGGCCGTTTCTTATAAAGTAAGCATATACTTAAATACATTTTACAATCCAAAAACTCTACTCTTAGAAGAAAAGTAAAAGCATACATCCATAAGCAGACTTGTACAAAAATGTTTACAGCAACTTTATTCACAATAGCCTCAAACTGAAAACAATCCAAAAGTCTACCAGCAGACAAATAAATAACTCGTAGTATATTCATAAAACTAAATTCTACTCAGCAATAAAAGGAATGATTTCCATTATGTAACAAACATGGATGAATCTCAAAAACATCACATTGCATGCAAGAAGCCAGACACTGAATGCATCCATGTATTTGAAGTTTAGACCTGTGCTGTCTAATACTGTAGGCACTAGCCACATGCAGTTATTTAAATTTAAATTAAGTAAAATTAAGTAGAATTTTAAAATTCAGTTCTTCCATTTGTGCTAGCCACATTTCAAGTGTTCTAAGAGTCACATGTGGCTAGTGGCAAACATAATGGACAGCGTAGATATACAGAACATTTCCATCGTCGCATAAAGTTCTATGGGATGGTGCTGCTCTAAAACATGCAAAATCAAGCTATGGAGATACAATTGGATCAGTTATTGCTGGAAGCAGGGTGGGTGATGAGGAGGGTGGACTGGAAAAACTGTAACATATCCCAAAGCCACTTTTTGAGAAATATTGGAAATGTTCTCTCTTGATTGAGGTGGTGGCTATACAGATGTATACTTTACTGCCCATGTCATATCAACTTTTCAACTGGACCACAGGCTGCATTTCAATCCCACTTGCTCCTTTAGCTGGGCACCTCTGAGCAGCAAACAACCTTCTCAACTGTACAGATCTGATGCTGAAAATCTCAAATGAATACATAGCACCGGGATGGCAGAATCAATCTGTCTGGGTTCATATCCTGCTTTCACCACTTAACAGGTTTATCTTAGACAACTCAACCTTGCTGAGGCTTAGTTTTCACATCTGTAAAATGGGGGAAAATAATAGTTTCTCATGTAATTCTCATAATGATCCTATGAAATAGCAATCTCTCGAAAAGTAGTACCTTTTATTCTTATCATTATAAAAACCTCTCCAGAGTCATCAAATACTATTTCCTGATACAGGACTATGTCCATTTCTTTTAAATCACCCCTTCAGCACTATAATAATAAAGACTCAAATATCTGTACACTTACTGTTTTGTGTAGGATATTATTGTATGTTATATGTGATCATTTTCCTTATCTCATCCAGTGCAGGCAGCTAAATGATTCTTAAAATTTCTACAAGTTTACTGGTTGCTTAGCACATGAGAAAGGTACCAGATGAGTTCACAAGAAGAGAAAGACAGAATCCCTCCCATAAGGAAATTATTACTTACTACAGAGTCATAAAGAAAAAAATTAGGATATGAACTAATACCACAAAATATTCAATAGTATAGTTCAGGTAGTGAAAAAGTGAGAGAATCATTCAGTTATAAGCATACTAATTGTGCAACAGATCAAAAGTGCAGATACAGATGGTAGAAATCAGCATGAACTCAAGTCATCAGTGAAGACTTTCCAGAGAATGTCACAGTCTGTAGAAGAGGACCTGCCCTAGGAAGTCAAGTCAGGAGAAAACAGAACAGAGAGGGAATCACAGTCATTTACTGGAACTGGGATGGAAGGTCGTGGGTTGGCCTTGCCCTTTGTTTAGCAAGGGCAGAGTAGCCTCTATCAGCAAAAGCAATAGAACTATCCTGGGAAAGCCCAGGAAAGTTCTCATAGCAGGTCAAAGTAGGATAGCACATTTCGGAAGCCTGGCAACGAGGGGGAAAAGAAAAGTGGGAAGGGCCCTGAGGTGCTTCCTTGAAGACATTGCATGACACATCCATGCATCAAAAATACAACAAGCTTCCTCAAGCAGCCAGTTGCCTTCAATTAGCTGGGGTAACTCAAGCTTGTATTATAAGCAATTTTAAATTAATTGACAGGAAACATCAACACACCTGTTTGCTAAATGTTTTTTCAAACCAGCACTCTACAAGTCATTCCTTAATTAAAGTAATTGTCTTCAAAAGAATTAAAAACTCATAAGATGAAAACTCACTCTGGACGAGATAAACATAATAGAACCACTCTACCACCTTCACGCCTTCTTACGTTACAGTCTCTCGGTAAAATGATCCTGATTTAATCAAAAGAAGATATGATTCAGCTTCTGCAACTCTTTTCTTCAGGCTGTGCCTCCTGTCTGGATCCCCTGTCTGATGATCCCCTCATATCTGGATCCCCTACATCTGATGTCTAGCCTACATTTTATCATTACACCAAGCAAAACATTTTCCAGACTAAATAACTCTCCAGTCTCACAGAGATTCCCCCACAAAGCCGTAGCAGATGGGAAGCATTTTAAATCCACACACTTAATGTATAAGTATTATGTCATATAAGATGGCCATTTCTAGCCATTTTCTTTTTCATATTTGTATTATAATCAACACCGACACCAATTGAAGGCCTTCAGTGGCCCTCAAGTTAACAAGCTTAAAAACTATTCCTGCTTCTCACAGATGCCCATCAATGACATCAAATTCTGGGTGGATGCCCAAGGCAACAGCTGACTCAAACACTTGATGTCATTCTAATGGCTTGTTTTGGATAGAGTTAAAAATGCAAATAGAATATCTCGTTAAAACTCAAAGTTCATTTTAGCTGTGCCTCTGATTTACCACTGAGAAGTCATCATCCAAAGGAAGGACACAATATTACTCACACATCTTACCTAATTGATAAGAAAAAATGAAGCAAACAAGTTTCAGCATTAGTTTTTGTTTCTTAAAGTGTTTAATCTGCAGGCCAATACTGTAGCACTTTTGCTGTTTTTCTGGATGGTGTAACCCCAAATAAAACAGACAGAACTGTTTTCAGAGTCCACAATCTGAAGCAAGAAGGGTGGCTCTGACCTGTCCCCTACCAGCCTTCAGGCCATTTCTGAGGCTCTGAAGGGGGCTGAGGGTGGGGCTACCCAGGAAGGGGGAGGGAAATGCAGGTGTAGGGGATGAAGCAAATTCCAGGACCTGAATGGTGTGGGTTCCTCAGCAAATCAACTGCATCACAGAACACGGGTAGTAGGAGACTTGACTAAGCATAGGAAGCATGTTAAGTATAGTTCATTTTTTTATATCATTATGTCATCATTTCAAATATCCGTTGTGATTTTATGGGTACCAGGGATTAAAAAAACAAAGCAAGCTTTGGCCAAAGTGCTGTACCACATTCTACACTAACTTCTTAACAAATAAAACATGCTATTATATATTTTTCTGATTATAAAAGCAACACATACTTACACATTTACTGAGGAAAATTTGAGAAAAGGGCTGATAAACAGAAGAAATGATACCATCAGTAAATTCTAATTTTGTTATAACTTCCTTGCAGCTTTTTCCCCATGAGCATAGATCTTTTGCAGAATTGAAATTATACTAGATACTGTTTTTATCCTGCTTTATTAGACAAAACACAGGTTAAGCGTCCCTAACTTGCAAACCTGAAATCCAAAAATGCTTACAAATCTGAAACTTTTTGAGTGCTGACATGACACCACAAGTGGAAAATTCCATACTTGATATCATGTTACGGTCAGAGTCAAACTGCAGTCAAAACTTTGCTTTATGCACAAAATCATTCTGAATATTATATAGAATTACCTTTAGACTATACATATAAGGTATGTATGAAACAGAAATGAATTTAATGTTTTAGGTCCTATCCCCAAGATAGCTCATTATGTATAATGCAAATATTCCAAAACACAAAAAAGTCCAAAATCTGAAACACTTCTGGTCCCAGGTATTTCAGATAAGGGACACTCAACCTAGTAATATTGTCTAAATATAATAATATATAATTATATTATACTGTCTAAAGGAATAATTTTTGGACATAATAAAACCTACATAAATAGTAGCAATCTTTTTCCCAAAGTTCTAAATGTTATGTTTTAAAAGGAGGCGATCATGGAAAATCATACTGCCTTGCCCCTTGAAACCACACATACTCTCACCTGTTTTATGTATTTGTAAACACATCCTTGGACATATAGCGGCTTCCAGATTGCTCAATGTTTCCTCTAATGGCTGATCAACCAACGGGTATGATTCATTCACTCATTCAACAAATAAATTTTAACACCTACTATGTGGTAGGCACCAAGTAAAAATGGCCCATAAAACTACTCTAATTGGCCGAATTGATATTTATCAAAGGGAAATTTACTAGAGTTAGGTGATAGTTTATATTTCATGCAGCCAAATAGAGCTGGGTTTGAGGCTGCTCTGATCAACACTAGCCTCTCCAACCCACTAGTCTGACACTCATTTCAGTCAGGGTGCACTAGCCCCCTATTCCCTGAACCTGGCCTATTCATTCCCTTTTCTGAGTCCTGTTTATCATTGCCAAGGCCCCATTACCTTCCTTTCTGCTGAGCCACGTTCTATTCAGGAAGCTTTTCTGACCAGCGTCTGTAAGCCTCACTCTCAAACGACTGGGGCACCAATTATCCAGAATATTCTTTAAACAACCCTGACTGCCCTGTTCCCAGTGGTTCTGTGCTAAGGATCTGGTTCAGGCACCATCCTTCGTTTTCTTTATTATTTCCCACAGCTAAACAATAGATGCAATGCATACTACTAGTCCCTTAATCATTCATCTCAGGAACTTCTCTATCTGAATCCAACTCTGAAAAGATTTTTCAAGAAAAGCATTCTACCCTTTCAGTTGCTACTGCCATTTTTTTTCTATCCCAATAACCTTGGTTGCTTTCCTGCACTGGATGACAGCTAAGATAAAGCAGCTTTGAGGTAGTAAAATTTGATTCACTTTACCCATAACTCCTCAGGAAAACATAACTACCTTGCACACAGCAGCCCCTATACTATATTAAGACCTCTGTTTGACTCCATGCCCTGTTTTGAGCACCTCGTGTGTATAATTTTATTCAATCTTCACAGGAACTGCGGTGAGGTATGTACCAAGATGACAATTTCCAATTTAGAGATAAGAAAACTGAGGTTTTGAGAGATTGAGTCATACAGTGACCCACTGGCGAAGTGAAGATTCAAATCCAGGCAGCTGCCTCCCCATACAAGCCTTTTCTGTGAGTTAATCCATCCACCCTGGCTAATAGTCTTCCTCACTTTTTCTTCCCATGAGGTTGAGGCTAGTGATTCTCGCATTTATATCAGCATCAGAATCATGGCAGGGACTTGGTAAAACTATCCTTACTAGGGTGGAACCCAAGAGATTTTGATTCAGGAAGGGGACGAGAGATCTGCATTTTTAGCAGGCACCTCTCCTATCACCACATTGCTAGGTGATTCTTGTCTTCAGCGTATACTTAAAGATATTGCATTGAGCATAAGAGGATCCTACACATCAGAGCAGAGGCTTTTATAAAATTTCCTAATTACCCATGATCCATTGGGGCTTTAAAAATGGCAGGAAGTTATTGTTTAATGGGTATGGAGCTTCAGCTTAGGATGATGAGAAAGCTTGGGAGAGAGGCAATGGTGACAATTGCAAAACAATGTGAATGTACTTAATGCCACGGAACTGTACACTTTATTTTTTATTTTTTAGAGACATGATCTCATTCAGCTGGGACTACAGACATGCACCACCACACCCAGCTAATTTATTTTTTTTAATTTTTTTTTTTTTAGAGACAGGAATTCTCTATGTTGCTCAGGTTGGTCTTAAACTCTTGGCTTCAAGCAATCCTCCTGCCTCAGCCTCCCAAAGTGCTGAGATTACAGGCTTGAGCCATTCCACCTGACCTGTATACTTTAAAATGGTTAAGATGATCAATTTTGTTACATATATTTTACCACAATTTCTAAGATGGCAGGATCCTAACCTCTCAGCTGCCTTAGGGAAGGTGTCTCTGACACCCCCTCCTGTTGACCCAGAGAGAAGTGAAGTTTAATCCTAAGGGACCACTTGAGAAAGGGACTACTAAAAGGCAAAAGGTGAAGCACAGTTGGCCCTGTGTGGTCCTTCTTCAGTTTTGAGCTGGCTGTGTACACGCAGGTTGAGGGGACTGGGCTGTGCTTGAACGAGTTGCCAAGATACTGCATCACGCCTCATCCCCTGCCTGCCCACCATGAAACAAACCAATGTCCAGTCCCTAACATAACCCATAGATGTCCACGGATACGGGACAGAGGGAATAGAGGAGCCCAAAGGATGGTAGGGAAAGAGCCCTCTTCAGGTTTCCAGCGTCAGCTCCCCCGGGGATCATTTACCAGTACTTCAGGCCATTCTGATTTCACCTGCTTGAAAGCAGCCTCTCCTCCACACCCATTACTTTCTATAATATTACTCTGCCTGGTTGTCGTTTGAGCATGCACCACCACTGGAAATATTTATTACTTATTTCCACACCAGTAACTTGTTTCCCTCCCCGGACTAGAACCAGAACTTCCTGAGAGCTGAGAATGTGCTACTTGTGTTTACTGCCCATTCTCAAGGCCTCACTTAAGACATAGTGGGAACCCAATAAGTATTTGTAGAATAAATAAATGAATCAGTCTCATTTGTTTCCTTTTGTATAAAGGGTTCTTTCTACCTCACAAGGTGATTTCTAGGAAGGGTCAAATGAGATCAGATACGCCAAAGTGTTGCAAAAGGAAAGGTGTCACATACATGGTAGGGTTATTATTGTGCTTGGCACAGAGTGGGGCGGTTCACAAAACCCTGAGTGCCTTACAAGGCCTCCTTCTGTGACCTTGGCGTAGTGATGTGCTCCCTCCTCCCTTCTCCACTCCTCTTAGGTGGAGATTTGTCTGGAATCTGAAAATGACAGTGCTCCACTCTGCAGACCATCCAAACAGAATGCAACCAAATTATTACAAGGTGAGGCCTCTCAGAGAGTTTTCTCACTAAGGGGCTCAAATAACAAGATGATACTTATGAAGTCAGGGATCTGCCAGGAGGGCAAACTTACGGGAAGAACACAAAGATGCTTCCTGCTTTGGGTTAGTTGGGCTACACAAGTATGAAATGAGTGAGTTGCTAGTATATTCCAGGTCCTGAGCTCAGTCCCAAGGATAGAGAGAGAGGTGACTGAGATTGTCACAGTGCAGTGGGGGAGACAGTTACTAAACAGAAAACTCAAAATCAGTGTGGTAAATATGGCCTACACTAGTCAACGAAGGCTTTCTAGAGTGATTGATGCCCAAATGAATTTAAAGTATAAAGGATAGGGGAAAGAGGGGTTGGGGAAGAGTGAGTGGCCAAGGTAAGACACAGAATGGAAAGACTACACAGAGTTTAGGGAGTTCCAAGTAGTGAAGGCTTTGGGTATTTATTGCTGGAGTATCTAGTGTGTTGTGAAAAGGCTGGGGTGCAGGGGAGGGAAGGGGACCAGACGATGTACCTGGAGAGGTGGGCAGCAGCCACCCTCCCACTTTGGGCTAACTGCAGCACCTTTGTCAGCACTGATGCAGCTGCTGCACTGCCCTGCCCTGCCAGGTGATGAGGAAGCTGCACTGTCCAGAGTGAGACTGCCTGATGCACAGCTTCTCAGGCAATCATGAATTAGTGACGTGGCCGATGTTTTCCGGCATGTGAGGCTGGGAATTCCTTCCCTTGATTAGGGAAACCTCTTCTTCCCTTAGGGAAACCTCTCTCCAGTTTCCCTAAGCCTCACCCCTCCAAACTCAAGTCCTCCCTGTTTGAGCACAGGGCCTGTTTCTACTCCCAGCCAAGCTTGACTTGCCCTATTGGCTACTGGACCAATGAACGGGCTCATCCTGGGCAGAATTCTATAGGCATATGACTGAAACTAGAGGCATCAAAAGATAAACCAGAGTTCCCTGTGCTGCAAACAGGAGGACTTGAGTCTGGAGGGGTGAGACCTGGGGAACTGGAGAAAGGTATCAAGGGAAGAAATTCCCAGGCTCACATGCTGGAAAACACTGGCCATGTCACTGATTCACAGTTGCCTAGGAAGTTGTGCACCAGGCAGTCTCACCCTGGGATGGTGCAGCTTCCTCAGCACCTGGCAGGGCAGGGCAGCTGATACATCAGTGCTGACAGAGAGGTGCTGCAGTTAGCCCAACATGGAAACTCTTCTGAGCCCTGAGTGAAGGCAGCAGAAATGAACAGAAGGAGTAGAGCCCTGGGGTTTTAGTAAAATGCTTATGCCCAAAATTAGCTCACCTGGTATGATATGATTCAGAGCATGAAAGGCAGGAAAACCAGAGGGAGAGAGGGAGAGAAGAGAGAGAAGAGGGTCCTTCCATTTCTTTTCCCTGCTGTCATTAACACCGGAGCTGCCTCAATCCCATGCACTTAAAAAAAAAGAAATGAAGAGGCTAACAGTTGCTCACCTGGGGTTATATTTTCAGGGGCTGCCAAATAAGAATTTTAAACTTTGTATATTCATTTGGATAGTATTTGTAAAAAGAAAAATGTTTTCAAATCCAACCCACCCCTCCCCAAATCAATCACTCCAGCTTTGGTCAGGACCTGGGGACAGAGGTGAAAATCCTTATCTCATTAGCACACTCACTTTTCCCATTCCTCCCTATAGCCTCCAGCTCTTCCAGCTTAATGGCACTGAGAGGGTCCTGTTGTGGTTAAGCACAGCAAGTGGCTTCCCTGTCATAAGAGGTGATATGGTTTGGATGTTTGTCCCCTCCAAATCTCATGTTGAAGTGTGACCTCCAACGTTGGAGGTGGGGCGGTCTAGTGGGAGATATTGAATTATGGGGTGTATTCTCTAATGAACGGTTTAGTGCCATCCCCTTGGTGATGGTGATGAGTTCTCGCTCAGTTCACACAAGATCTGGTTGTTTAAAAGAGTCTGGAACCGCTGGGTATGGTGGCTCACACCTGTAATCCCAGCACTTTGGGAGGCCGAGGCGGGCGGATCACGAGGCCAGGAGATCGAGACCATCCTGGCTAACACGGTGAAACCCCGTCTCTACTAAAAAATACAAAAAACTAGCCGGGCGAGGTGGCGGGCGCCTGTAGTCCCAGCTACTCGGGAGGATGAGGCAGGAGAATGGCGTGAACCTGGGAGGTTGCAGTGAGCCGCAATCACGCCACTGCACTCCAGCCTGGGTGACAGAGCAAGACTCCGTCTCAAAAAAAAAAAAAAAAGAAAAGAAAAAAGAAAAAAAAAAAGAGTCTGGAACCTCCCCCCTTCTCTGTCTTTTGCTTGCTCTTTGGTAAAGTGACATGCCTGCTTCCACTTCACCTTCCAGCATTAAGTAAAAGCTCCAAAGCCTCACTAAAAGCCAAGCAGATGCCAGTGCCATACTCGTATAGCCTGCAGAACTGTGAGCCAATTAAACCTCTTTTCTTTATAAGTAACCCAGCCTCAGGCATTTCTTTATAGCAATGCAAGAATGACTAACGGAAAATCAGTACTGAGGACTGGGGCATTGCTATAAAAATACCTGAAAATATGGAAGTGGCTTTGAAAATGGGGAATGGGCAGAGGTTGGAAGAGTTGGAGGGCTCAGAAAAAGATAGAAAGATGGGGGAAAGTTTGCTACTTCTTAGACAGACTGGTTAAATGGTCATGACCAAAATGCTGATAGAAATATGGGCAGCAAAATCAAGGCTGATGAGGTCTCAGATGGAAATTAGGAAGTTATTGGAACTGCAGCGAAGGTCACTTTGTTATACCCTAGCAAAGAACTTGGCTCCATTGTGTCCAAGTCCTTGGGATCTGTGAAAGTTTGAACTTAAGAATGATGACTTGGGATATCTGGCCGAAGAAATTTCTAAGCAGCAAAGCATTCAAGAGGTAGCCTGACTGCTTCTAATAGCCTACAATCAGGTGTGATCAGTCTAAGGAACGCCTTAAAGTTGGAACTTATATTTAAAAGGGAAGCAGAGTATAAAAGTTGGGAAAACTCACAGCCTGGCCATGTGGTACAGAAGAAAAGCCTGTTTTCAGGGGAGCAATTAAAAAGGGCTGCAGAGCAACCACTTGCTAAAGACAATGGCATGACTAAAAGAGAGCCAAGTGCTAATATCCTAGACAACAGGAAAAAGGCCTTGAAGCATTTCAGATCTTCCAAGCTGCCCCTCCCATCACAGGCTCAGAGGCTAACGAGGTAAGAATGGTTTCAGAGGCCAGACTCTGGACACTCCTGCCATCTTTAGCCTCAGGACACGGCTGCCCTAGCTCCAGCTGTGGCTGAAAAGATTCCATGTACAGCTCAGGCTGCCTTTTCTGAGAGTACAAATTGCCATATGCCCTGGTGGCTTCCATGCAGTGTTAAGTGTGCAGGTGCACAGGATGGAAGTGTGACACAGGCTGGCAGCTTCCCCCTAGATTTCAGAGGATGTATCAGAAAGTCTGGGTGCCCAGGCAGAAGCCTGCCACAGAGGCAGAGCCCCCACATAAAGAGACTCTACTAGGGCAGTGCTAAAGGAAATGCAGAGTGGGAGCCCCTACAAAGTGTTTCGTACCTAGTGGAGCAGTGGAAAGCTGGCTGCCACCCTCCAGACCCCAGAGTGGTACAGCCACCAGCAACTTAAACTCTTCAAGCCTGGAAAAGCTACAGACACCAGACTCCAACCTGTGACAGCAGCCACAGGTACTGCACCCTGCAAAGCCATAAAGCACCAGTGTGCTCTGAATGTGGGACATGGAGTCAAGGATTATATTGGAGCTTTAAGGTTTAATGCCTGCCCTGTTTGGTTTCAGACTTGCTTGGGGCCTCTTGCCCCTTTCTTTGTGCCAATTTCTCCCTTTTGGAATGGGAATGCTTACCAAATGCCGTATCATCATTGTATCTTGGAAGTAAATAACTTGTTTTGATCTTATAGACTCATAGGCAGAAGGAGATGAGTCTTAGATGAAGCTTAGGAATTTGTACTTGATGGTGGAATGAGTTAAAACTTTAAGGACTATTGGGAAGGGATGATTATATTTTGCAATATAAGAAGAACATGAGATTTGGGGGGCCAAGGGCAGAATGACATAGTTTGGATGTTTGTGCCCTCCAAATCCCATGTTGAATTGTGACCTCCAATATTAGAGGTGGGACCTAGTGGAAGGTGTTTAGATCATGAGGGTAGATCCCTCATGAATGGCTTAGTGCCATCCCCTTGGTGATGAGTGAGTTCTTACTCCATTAATTCACATGAGATCTGATTGTTTAAAAGAGTCTGAGACCTCCCCCTTCTCTGTCTGTTGCCCCTGCTCTTGCCATGTGACATGCTGGCTCCTCTTGCCTTCCACACTGATTGTAAGCTTCCTGAGGCCCTCACCAGAAGCACATGCCAGCACCATGCTTCCTGTGCAGTCTGCAGAACGGTGAGCCAATTAAAATTTCTTTTTAAATTTTTAATAAATTACCCAGCCTCAGTTATTTCTTTATAGCAACTCACAAGTAGACTAACACAGGAGGTCAAAGGTGTGTTACTAGATGACCCCTGGGAGGTGATAGGACCAAGGCGGTAAGGAGCAGTACTGAGAGTTCACCTCTAGCATCCACCTATGCTTCTGCCCTGCAAAATGCATGCACATGGCTCAGCCTCTCTCATCTACTTCCGAGTCCCCAAAAAGAATAGGTCTCCTTCCTTCCTCTAAGCCATGGCAGCTGCATTAAGAAGCAGCATTTTCTACTTCCTTTCTTCTTATGTGCCTCTCGTTGCCGCAGATAGCTTTTTACCTCCTAGCTTACTATTTACCAAAGTATTCCAGCCTCTGGGGTACTTCAGCAGTCTCCTAGAAGTAAATTCCTGTAGGATGGAGAGATGTAAGGTATATTCTAACAATAGTGAAATGATTAAATAAAACATCATACATTCACCAGGTGTGATGGCTCATGCCTGTACTCCCAGCACTTTGGGAGACCGAGGCGGGCAGAGCACTTGAGGTCAGGAGTTCGAGATCAGCCTGGCCAATGTAGTGAAACCCTGTCTTTATTAAAAATGCAAAACTTAGCCGGGTGTGGTGGCATGCACCTGTAATCCCAGTTACTCAGCAGGCTAAGGCAGAAGAATTGCTTGAACCAGGGAGGCGGAGGTTGCAGTGAGCTGAGATCGTGCCACTGCACTCCAGCCTGGGCAAAAGAGCAAAACTCCATCTCAAAAACAAACAAAACAAAATATGGTACATTTGTACCCAGAAAACAGGTTTTATTGTTTTTGTGACTTAGATCCAGATAAAATTACCTGGAAAGATTTTCAGAGTATACTGTTATTTTTTTTTTTTTTTTTTTTTTTTTGAGACAGGGTCTCACTCTTGTCTAGTCTGGAGTGCAGTGGCACAATCACCACTCACTGCAGCCTCAAACTCCCAGGCTCAAGCAATCCTCCTACCTCAGCCTCTCATGTAGTTAGGACTATAGGTGTGTGCCACCATGTCCAGATAAGTTTTCTTTCTTTTTGTGTGTGTGTGTGTGTAGAGATGGGGGTTTCACTATGTTGCCCAGGCTAGCCTCGAACTCCTGGCCTCAAGCAATCCTCCCACTTTGGCCTGCCAAAGTGCTGAGATTACAGCATAAGCCACTATGACTGGCCGTATTATTAAAAATAAAAATAAACCGAACAAAACAGAGTATGAACTCATTTATAGAAAACAAAAGAAAACCACATACAAAAACAAAAATATATCTTTATGTGCATGTGCACGTGTGTAACTATGTAAATACACAGAAAACAGTCTATAAGAATACCCACCAGACCAAATAACTTCAAAAAAAAGAAAGGCTTTGATGGGGACTAACGGGGCTTTTATCCTATATGTAGTTTACATTATTTAGAAACAAGAATGCATTCACTCTTCCGGAAACACCAGTAGCAAAAAAAAAAAAAAGAGAGAGAGAGAGAGAATGTATTTGCATATCACTTCTGTAATTAAAAATATAATTTTTTTAAACTTGAAATTGTTATCAGATTCTTTTTATCCTGTAGAACTTTGCTTTAATGACTTACATACTAGCACCAGAAAGGCAGTGGAACTAGTTCCCACTTGGGCAAGGGTTTGTTTACACTGCTTATCTAAAGTTAGAGCCAACAATGCTAATGATTCTGAATAGCACCAGCCACTCCTTGGCCATCCCCTCCCCTCCCACCCACAGATTCAACTATCACCTCTATGTGGATGACTTCCAAATGCCTCTTTCCAGACACAGCCTTGCCTTGGAGCTACAGTCCTGACTTTCCAACTTCCTCTTCAGTAGAGCCAACATATGATGTACAAAACCAGACTCCTGTCATCCCCCCTCCCTAATTCAGCTCTTCTGCCTAACTTTCTCCTTCCTATGAACGGGCACCTCTTTTTCCCCTAGAAATCCAGAAAGGAAACTTCTTAATCATCTGTAGTCCTCTTTATCAACACACCCACCCCCAAGTATCCAATTAGCTGTCACATTCTAATGAGTTTTTGAAAAGGTTCTTTCCAATTAATAACTCCCTGTGTTGCCACTGATACCACCTCAATTCAGATCCTTTCCATACATCATCAGGACTAGGAGAATCACCCTAAGTGGTCTCCCTGCTCTTAACTGCTTTGATCCACTAACTAGATGTCCCATTTGGTAAAGGATCAACATTCCAGCCTGCCACAGTCATTTTGAGCCTTCATTCCATCACCTATTGTATTAGCTATTTTCCCAGCTTTGAGTCATTTGCCAATTTGGGAAATATGGCTTTATGCCTTCTCCAAGTATCTGATAAAAAATGTTAAAGTGAGCTGAGACAAGAACAAGGTTCTGACTACAGATCTGTTTCCAAGGAAACCTAGAGCTTAGTACTAAAGAAACTAAATTTAAAAAAAAAAGTAGCGTTGGATGTTTTTGACACCATCTCATTTATACCTTACAACAATCCCTTGTAGGAGGTATCGTTACCCCAAATTTTAGAGTCTTTGAAACTGAGGCTGAGAATGGCTAGGTAAACATGTGAAAAAGTCTCACAGTTATTAAATGGTAGACTTGTCATTTGAACTTGTCTGTTGATTCCATAGCTCATGGTTTTTCCACCACACAGTAGAAACCTTTACTGGATCCTTACCTTCTAAAAGATAAAGTACATGTCTCTTAATCTGCATTGAACATCTTTCACATTCTAGCTCCAAACTTGTCTTCGTAATAATAGATTACACTACATGTCAAACACAGTAATAAGTTTTACATGCTCTATTTCATTTAATCCTCACCACAACCCCATGAAGTAAGCGCTGTGATTACGTCCATTTTACAGATTCATAAACTGAGGCATAGAGAGATTAAAAATAGCTTAATCTGTAAATCAGAAATTATCTAAAAATAATTTCTTAAGAATAGTTTCATCAAGGTCCACCCAGTCAGAAAACAGCAAAGCTGGATCAAACCTGGGTATGCCTGATTCCAGAGATATTTAGGAGTCAGAATGGACAGGAATTCCCATTTGTACACTCTATCAGCATGTACTTCTTGAGACCTTTATCACATGTTCCATATTGTGTGAGGGCTGGAGATAATAGAAATGAACAACCAACAAAAGTCCCTGGCCTTGGCTTCATAGGGCACACACTCTATTGGGAAAGAAACATTAGAAGGGAAGGCAGCAGCATGTCACGACTGGGAAGGTGAGGCCTTCAGTGCTAAGAAACCGCAGACTCAATCAGGTGAGGGTTTTGGTCTCAGCAAGTGGCTGATTAAAGTTCTATTCACGATGGGAGATCACAGGAGACATGGGTTTAGGAAAAGACACATTCAGTTTGGGACATGAGTTTTGGGGAGATGCTACCCAGCCAATCCGATATGCAGCTTTGGAGCTCAGAAGTGACAAGTAGGCTGTGGAGAGGCATGGAATCATTGGTGTAGAGGTGCAATCGCACTCACAGAGGTGGATGTCCTTACCAGACATTTCTTGGTAAAGATGCTGAGAAGTTCAGGTATTTGTGCCATGTCTCTCTAACTAACTGAAACGTCTTTGATGGCAAATCCTGGATATAGAACAAGGAATGCAGTAAACATTCCATTTACAGAATGAACCAAAGTCCTTCATTTCAAAAGAATAACAAAGCCATAAATCAATAGCAGAGCATTTATGTGAACTAGTTACTCCAGATTAACCTGAATGGCTTTCTCAATACAAGAGTAACCAATGTCCTGGGCATCCTCCCAAGTTTTTGCTGAGTCTTCCCACTGAATAGAACTGGTCACAAGGTGAGCATTTGCTGCCTCTCCTTGTACATTCTAGTCTGATTCCTTGCAATGTGCTAATTCTTCAAATTAAAAATAAATTTCTTCAAAAATGAAGGAACGAGGATGGAAATGTTTAGCAAAAGAAAACACCAGGTAACAGCAACAGAAGCCTCTTTCCCATGAGTGAAGTTACAGAGTTTTAACTAAGCCCCTTTAACAAAACATTGTCAAAATTTACAACTTACAAATGATTCCTCACTTATAATGCTTTGTTCTATCCTTCCATAAATAAATAAATGTCTGAAACCCTGAGAAACAGAGAGTGAGCAATATCTTGTTTCACAAATGACAGAAAGTGTCAGGTCCTCACCTGCATGGTCATCTGGCTCAGGTAAACTCAGGTGGGCAGTTGCTATGGGGACCTTGCTCACTATTGCCCCCACCAGCCAGCATAGTGCCTCACACAGGAGAGTGATTCCAAATAACTGCTGAATGGAGAAAAGATGGTTGAAAAAAAGTCCAAAATTGTGGGCAAAAAGGAGACAAGGATGAGGGGTAACACATAAGTAACAAGAATGTGAAGAAGGCAACCAACCACCTTCTTACATCTTGGGCTCAGATTCTCCTCACCTTCTCCATAAAGACAACCACACAGTAGCTAAGTCTTTGGGTCAGTTTCTGAGTCCCATAGGTGCTGTCAAATGCAAACTTAAAGTATTTGACATTTACGTTTTAAGTTTTATACCTGCTTTCTCTTTTCCTTTCTATTTGCCTTAGAAACACTTTTTCCCCGCTTAGCTTTCACCTAAACTAAAACTTGATATTGAATTAGACTATTACTAGATTCTAAGGTCATGATTTGGACCAAGCTTCATCTTGCAGGTTTGCTGCTCTGCTATTTAATGTTTTACTCCAGAAAAGGAAGTCTACACTGTGTGTCCAGAATCCTTAAGGATGGTGTCTATCCATCTGATGGTAGAGTTCCAATTCTGCCTATCTTGAGAGGAACACGAAGAAATGAGAGCATCCTTGCTTACAATTTTTTTTTTTTTTTTTTTGAGATGGAGTCTCACTCTGTCACCCAGGCTGGAGTACAGTAATGCAATCTCGGCTCACTGCAACCTCCACCTCCTGGCTTCAAGCAATTTCCGGCCTCAGCCTCCCAAGTAGCTGGGATTACAGGCTCCCACCACCATGCCCGGCTAACTTTTGTATTGTTAGTAGAGACAGGGTTTCACCATCTTGGTCAGGCTGGTCTTGAACTCCTGACCTTGTGATCCACCTGCCTCAGGCTCCCAAAGTGCTGGGATTACAGGCGTGGGTCACCGTGCCCAGCTTATAATTTTTTTAAAAAGGCATTTCATTTTCATCTCACAGAAAGGCCATTTTAGAGGCTACCCTTGATTTAACACCAAAACTTCTTAGAAGAGCACAAGCCCCAATTACCCAATCCATGGTGCGCACTTCATTCTCCTTATACTCGCCCACATAAACAGTGTCCCTAGTTCCTTACCACATCTGAAGCTGCACCTGTCACTCTTAGGCAAGCACACGGGGTCTCCAGGAATTCAATCTATGCACACTCAGAAGCAGCAAGCTAATTTTAATTCTTGCCTTTGATGACCATGGCTAAAGTAGAGCTAATTTTTTAAGTTCAAAGTAAAATCTAAGTGGCTTCTAGATTAATATCTCTATTTTGGAGATAAACTGATTAACAAACAGACAATGAACTGCCACCGCAGGATTGCAGACACGGTTTAGTGATGGGAATTTGTGAACCTGATAGAACACATCAGTAGGTCAAATGCGGAAAAGCATAAGATCATCTCAAAGATTTACCTTTTTGGCATTTGATAAAGTTCAACTCCCTTTCACCTTTTGCTTAAATCCAGGAATACAAAACTACTTCTTCAAAGCAATTTAAACTATTTTAAATCAAAAGCCAACATTATGCCTTCTAGAAAGTATGAAAAGCATTTCCATTAAAATCAGGAATAAAACAGTCTGTTATCCTCACTCAGTTATTAATGTTCTGGAATTTCTGATTTAAAGAGAAGTAATCATTATTTGTGGGTAATATCATTCCTGACCTAAAGAGTGCAGGAGAATCTACTAAAAAGTTAAGTTGATTAAATCAAAAAATATAAAACCTTTAGAAAACAATGCGTAAGACATAGAACTTCTCCACTATGGACCACTGACCCCATTCATTTCAGAACTGGTATTCCTCAAGTGGTCATCTGCAAGATTTGTGCTCAGATAAACTCTATACTTAATCATATTTTGTGAATCTCATTACTTAAAGTTGACAATCTTCATGATAGAATGTTAAGCAAGGAATCTAGGATCCAAAATTGGGTATGATGTATTTACCATGTGATCCCAATTTTATTCAAAAAAACAAAAGTCCCTATTCTACTGCTCGCCAGCTAGGTAGCTTAGGACAAATCCATCAGTCTTTTAGGAGACGGGTTCCTTCAACTCCTCCAAAAGCAAGAGGGCCAAGCTTGGACCCTTCTCCTTTCTTCCCCTCAATTTTAAGTATTGGATAACAGCATATAACCAAAAATTAATAAACAAATATAAACAGAAGTATGTCCGTATTAATAATTTAAGATAAAATATAGAATTTTAGTTGTTAAAGCAAACTTATGTTTTGGATTAAAGATTTTTTAAAAAATGAGTATCTCCTAAATAGGTGATATATTTTATATCTGACCACTTAGATAGTGATAGTTCATTAGAAATACATAGCACGGCGAGAAATGAGCACACTCTCCTAACTTCTATGACTAATTTGATCTGGGCTTGCCTGCCTGCAACAGGAATACCCTCCACCTGTTGTCAGCCATCCCATGACTTGGCATTAGAGATGCCCGGGCCATTCTCAGCCAGCAAAAGGCAGTCAAAAGCCTAGATCCAAGGGTGTCACAGGAGAGCATGCAAGGTTGTCTGATGCCTGTGTTGCACTGACGGTCCAGGAAATTGATTTTTGGAGTTCTTTTTGCAAACTTATATAGCTTCTACGCATAGCTCAATAGTTCCTGCCTTCTTCTCTTAGATTCAAATAATAATTGAGCATGTTTTTTTCACAACTACCTCCAGAATTACCAATTCCTACCACTGTAAATTTTAAAACAGTGCCCAAGCCATGATGAAAGAAAAACCTCAAGCACAGTAAGCCAAACTGGGTTAGAAGCAAATTAGCCTGCTGAGTAGTAGAGAAGTGAATCCACTCAGACCCCGGCAGTTACCCAAACTGCTCAAGCTCTGCTCTGTCATCCAAATTCATTCTGCCTTTGTGGAGGGAAAAGGAATACAATTTCATGCCCTGAGTATTTAGCTTTTGTGAATTTTATCCACCTTTCTGAGATTGACAAAACAGGCTACTAGAGAAGGTTTCAATTCTTCCAGGGAAACATTTCATATGTGAAAAACATGCTCAATCAATGAAATCTGAGTTTGTGTTATTAATAACAACAAATGAATCGAAACTTTCTTTAGAAATGACAGTAACTTGAAACAACTCCTGTGATACCCAAATTAAGCCATGTTATGTGATATTTTAATCCCAGATTTGTATAGCATGTACTTCGTCACATGTTTTTTTCCCAAATGATTTTTTTCCATTCTCCAGATTTTCCATAGTCAGTAATATTATATAGTTTAAACCTAAAGTGAAGTCATCAAAACAGAGTCTCTCCTTATATCTGCCTCTTCCTTAATTCTGAATATAGCAGCCTTACTGTTTTATTATTATTATGTGGCTAGTCCTATAAAGCAATGAAAATACACAAATGCTAGCTGAGTTTTGTTATAGCTCTGAACTTGTGTGCACCCATCATCAGCCCCTCTAAAGGACACCTTTCATTATTTTTACAAATGGAGCACACTTTCTGGAGGTTACCATACAACCACACAGCCAGCAGTGATGCCACTACTAAGAAGAGATAAGAGGTTTTGGGCAAACATCACTGATGACACTGGCCAGTACTGTTTGACTAATAGCCCTGTCAAGATTAGGCACCCTATCTATGTTTTGTTTTATTTTCCCCAGATATCTTCTTCCTCCCCCATTCAAGCAAGTAGCCCTGTACTCACTGCTTCAGAGGAGGGATATGGGGGGCTGGGAGCAGATCTGTGATCCTTTTTGGCTTTTGTTTTAAAAACTTAAACCCTAAGAGCACAGAGGAAAGGGTTAAAGGGCATTAAATCTGTATCATAGACCCAATATCCAGCAGAAATAGGGAGGAGACTGGAGCTTTACTCTGACCCTTGCCCCTATTCCAACTCCTACTGGCTGGTAGTCAGGGGAGAAAAGACAAAATGTCTTGTAAGTCCCGAAAGCAGAAGGGACCTCGCTTCCTGGCAGAAGGCAATGAGACCTCAGAGACTTCAGGGCACTGTGGCTGCTGCACCCATGAGAGGCACCTCAGTGGCACTGTATATGAAATCACCCATAGACAAGGACAGTGGCTATTTCAGTGGCAGCCAGGGAGAGAGGAAGTAAGACCTGCAGCTGCAACACCACTCAGAGAGCAGTAGAAGGGAACCCCATGAAGATATGAGGCTAAATTCTTTTCCTGCCATTCAACTGGGAGACTCAGTAGCAACAATAAAAATTATCAAAGAAGCTCATAGTTGTTAGAATTCTTATTCTAGACCATGTACAGTTCTAAGCCTCCGACATGAGTTATTTCATTTAATTCTTACAAAACCTATTTGGTAGGTACTACTGTAACCCCTCTATAATGTAAATGAGGATGCTTAAGTCCAAATAGGCCAAGTATCTTGCACAAGGTCATGAAGATTATGAGTAAGTAGAGGCAGGATATAAATTAATCTAAGCAACCTGACTCCAGATCCCAAACTTATAAAATGAAATGAGGGAAAATAGAGAGTTATATTTCTTGTACATCCAAGTCTATGGCAAGTCTATTTAGTTCTTTTCAAACTTGTCTCTTTATTTAACAATAGAGCCCCTGTTTCACGCAAAATCTAAAACAGAGCACCAGTATATAAGACAAATAAGAGCAGGACTACTCGGTAGAAGCCGAAGTAAACGACTGAGATCTTCATTCCCCAGCATCTCCCTCACCCTGCAGAGGCCCCAAACACTCCTGGAACACAGTTTGAAAACCCCTGCTCCAAACCAATATCACTCTGAATTATGTGCTTGAGAGACAAAAGCAGCCCAACTAGAACACCAACAACAGCCAGCATAATCAAAGGAAAAAGGCAAAATAATCCCTCACTGGCAGTCACAGAGGGCCATTCCAATCTGGGCCCTGACACTAACCAGCTCAAGTTTGAGCACTGGAGGGCTCAGAGGTGGTGGAATTCCGGTCTGGAGCAGAGAGTCAGGAATGAGGCAAATCCAATAAACAGGCAGAGGCGGGAAGCAGAGCCAACAGGGCGCTGGGGCCAGCGGTCTGTGGTGAGCAAGACGGCTGTAGGAACAGAGGTGGGAGCGAGAGGGAGGCCAGCCCAGGAACCGCTCCCACGGCTTCAGGCTGTCCAGATGCAGTCTAGGAGATGGCAACAGTGAAAACTTACGAGTATTTCAATAACCAGTGTTCTGGGGAAGAAAAAAACAACTACATTGCCCTCTTTCTCTCCAATTCCAACATTGCATTTTCCCCACGAACAGTCACGTACCATTCAGTGGCTGATAGCGTCAGACTCAACAGCCAGAAATGCCTGCCTTTGGGAGTAGTTTGGGTGACAGTTAAGAGTGCCAGGATGCTTGGACTCACATCCCGGATCTGCTGCATACTAGCTGTGTGACGTTGGGCAAGTTACTTAACCTCTCAGTGCCTCAGTTTCCTCATCTGTGATATGCAGATAATAAAGGTACCTGCCTCAGAAAGTGATTGTGGGGATTAAACAAGTTAGTACCTATAAAGTGCTTAGAACAATACCTAGTACAAAACTTTCACTAAATGCTAGCTATTATCATTCTCTGATTTTTATAGCTTTCTTCTCTCTCCGACTGCTTCCTCTTTATTCTTCTATGCTGTATTAGTTTCCTACAGCTGCTATGACAAATGACCACAAACTTAGTAGTTTAAATAATAGCAATGTGCTACCCTACAGTTCTGGAGGTCAGAAGTCTAAAATGGGTTAGTAGGGCTATATTCCTTCCAGAGGCTCTAGGAAAGAACTCATTTTCTATCGTTTTCCAGCTTCTAGAGGCTTGGCTCATGACCCCTTCCTCACATCACTCCTGTCTCCCTCTTCTAAGTATACTCAAGATTAGTCAGAGCCCACCCAGATCATCCAGGATCATCTCAAGAGCTTTAATTTAATCACATCTGTAAAAGTCCCTTTTGTGATGTAAAGTAACATATTCACAGGTTCCAGGCATTCAGACTTGGACATCTTTGGGAGATCATGATCTAGCCTACCATCTACACCTCCCCAAAGCCTAACATTGCACACTGGAAAGACTTGAGGAGCCCTGGGGGAAGAAACATTAGTTTCTTAATGTTAGTTAGCTAATATTAGTAGCTAACTTTGAGCACTCAGGAGGTGTCTGTCTCTATGCAAGTGTTTTAGGTGAACTATCTCACTGTGGCCTCAAAGCAACCCTGTACAATTACTATTGCTATTGTATAATTACTATTGCTATTTTACGCAAAGATCAGTTGCTCATCCAAGGTTGTACTATGTAAACCCCAGGGAAATTTGATTCTAGAGAATCTTGAATTTGATGAATAGAGTGTCCAGGCTCCATACCTTAAGCCATGATAACTGGATTTGGGGAGTTGGGTGGGGAAAGATCATTAAGGGCCTCAGAGATTGTGCCACAAGAGGTATACATGCCCCCTGGCTGCAAAGAGACAGGGGGTCCTGCAGAGGCCATGCTAAACTACACACAAAAGGTCAAATGTCTAGAACATCTCCTCCTATTCAAAGGAGAAACCTTGGGGTTACTCAATCATTTCTTCAAAGGCAGGTTTGGACCAGAAATCTAAGAAGAGATCACTGGAGCTTCCCACTACTTGGGGAGGGGAAATGAAAAGTCCATTCTTGCCCTCAGACCAGCTTTGCAGTTCCAGTCAAACTCCCACAAGAAAAGAGGAATTCACAGTTTCCCTAGAAAGACTTCCAACTGAGTCATATTGATCCAGACCCTCTGAAAACAGGCCAGGAAGGCTTACAATCCTGGTAGTCCACCAAATGGCCTCCGCCTGTAACAGCTGATCTACACTAGGACCAAACTGCCGGCCACCCTCCACCCCACAACAGTTATGAATATGTAAGTCCCCACGTGCCAGAGATTTCAACAGGAACCCAATGGTTTCACCAGCACCCACCTCTTTTCCTACCAGTTCTTACACAGTGAATGCTCAAAAGCAAGTGTGGCTGACACAGGGTGGAAAGGGGCAGGCTAAACAATTGCTAAGCACATCTATTATGGTGGTTGAACCATCCACAGCATTTCAAAACCTCAACTGCTAAACAATTTAGCCAGATCACTATGTGAAACTTTCTAATGAGCTGAGTTAAAGCTATTAGGTTTCGCCTAGCCAAAAAACAAAAAGCAAACAAACAAAAAAAGATGGTTATTTGTTTTGGGTCATGAACCCAGAGGTTAATGTAGGCTAGCACAGTGGTCAAGAGAACAGACTCTGGAGACAGCCCACTTTGAGTGGCTCCTGACACTGGCACTTTCTTGCTTTACGCAAGTCACTTGACCTTTCGTTGCTTCAGTTTTCCCATCTTCAAAATGGGCATAATCATGGAAGTTCACACTCCCTAATCCAAATTCTGAGCAGCCACCCAACTGTGATTCAGAAGCTTTATGGATTTTGTAACTGTAAAAGTGCATATGCCATATATTACATAACACCTCCAATGGTATCTGCAGCAAATAAAACATGCCCATAATTTCTGAAGTAAAAATGTACATGTAGTTCTCACCAAGCGAGAAAAATAAAGACTGTCATATCCTCACATCAATTCAGACCAAGTTTTGTAGCCAAATTTATGAAAACTACAGTTTTCAGAGCTTTTTTTGATTTTGGAAATACAGGTAAGGGATAAGATCTCTCACACTGACTGCCTAATATATAAAAATTAAATGAGTTAATTGATAAAAGTGCTTGGAGTGGTGCCTGGCATGTAGTAGGCACCATAGTGTTACCAACAACCACTTCTATTACTTTCATGTAAAATTTAGAAGCTTTAAAGTTATGACTAAATTTCATTTGGAAACCAGTACACTTTGGAGATTAATAGGTATTACCCCTTTGAAACAATTCTCTAGGGAAGGATTTTCTGAGATGGTAAAAACGTTCTGTATCTGCACTGTCCAATACAGTAGCCACTAGCTGCATGTAGCTTTCAAGCACTTGAAATATGGCTGGTTAATTTCATTTAACTAATTTCAATTCAAATGTAAATAGCCATATGTGGCTAGTGACTACCATATTGGACAATGCAGCCTCCGAGGGCTTGGTTCCCAATCTGGCCCATAAAAATCTATTCAAGCCATAACACAGATGAATTATAGCCTCCGTAAAAACCCTGCATTCTGCATCCAGGGAGCAGAGAGGAACACAAGACGCTAGAAAGAGTTCTGCCCTTCTTTGTAGGCCACATGGTCGGCCTATAACAAAATGCATCTTTGATATCTTCTTCCTCTCTTTCTTCACTCCCTACTCCTCCATCTCCAACTCTCCTCTTTGGGCCTTACATAAGTAAATCACATGCTTCCCTGAAACCCTATCAGAACCTTCCAGCCCTCCTCCAGAAGCACCATACTCCCCAATCACCTATCTTCCCTCCCCTCAACCAAACCCCTACTTGCTCAATGCCACACATCTCAACTGAACGCTGGGAGGAAAGCAACTTCAGCAAACAAATTCACACTCTAAGCTGCTTCTACTGTTTTTGGCTTTTTCTCTGCTTCTGAATCCAGAAGCTCTGTTTTGTTGTTCTTCCACCGCAGAAGTAGTTCCGGCAGAGAGAGAAGGCATTAGGACCATAGCAACTGTCCTGTATAGACACCTGTCAGCCAGGTGTGTGGAACACACACGCCCGCGCACACACGTGCAGCAGAGCCTCACTCTGTACAAATCCTTCCTCTTGCCCAGGCATGGGAAACATCCTCTGCTGCCTACTTTAGAAAACTCTTCCACCATACACAGTAGTTTTTCAATCTTCTTTTATTCATTTAGAAAGTTACAGGTAACAAATTGCCCATCAGACAATTTTTTTTTTCTTTGAGTATACAACAAAAGCCCAGCGAAGAATGTGACTAAGAACAGTTGTAAATAGAAAAAGAAAACCAACTGCCTCCATTGGAATCTAGCTTCTAACCCACTGGAGTATGGAATTTTTAATGACAGGTCAAACTTGGAGCACATCCCAGGAGTTTATGTTACTAAGAGGACTGGAAGAACGTCCCTCCATTTCAATCTCACCTCTTACCTGGTCCCAAGGCATGAACCAAAGATGATTATTAGTCAAGGCTCCTGGGTATAAAAGGAATTTCCCCCATGGGGCTGTAAATAAAGGATAGTGTTAATGGTAAACATTATACATTCCTCTAGCTCCTTTCAATTGTCTCCTTCTCCAAAGTAGATATTTATGTTGTAAAACCAAAATCTTAAGATTTAATACTGGCCCACAATTATCTCTAAAGAGTCTTCTAGGTGCAAGCATTTTGCCATGAAAGCCACAGCAAATACCTTTAGTAGGGAAAATGAGACATCTACATAAATAACTCTCAGAAGGTAGAGAGCAGAAAGGGCCCTGGAGAAAAAATCCTGCAGGAATCAGAGCAGGGGGAGTTTGGCTGTTTCAGGAAAAGCTGCATAACACCAGCAAAACACAGTTTGAAGGATGGTTAGACTTTAGAGTAGTGGATGTGGGGGAAGACGTGCCATCATACGGTTTAGAAGACTACACCTTGAGACATTCTTCAGAAAAGTATCCATGAAGACATAGATGCATGCAGTAACCTAGAGATGGTCCACTTCTCTCCTCAATGACAACTGGGCACCTGTACAAGCATCGATGGGGTCACCTGCTTCCACCTCCCAAGTCAGGCTCTCAAAAATTCTCCCTAGGGGGGTCAAGCATTCTTGGCCACAGTAGTACCCATTCTGTGGCGGTGGCCCTGCCTCACCTCTACGGGGGTATGAGAAATATGAAAACACACCAATCCTGCAGAGATCTAAAAGACCTACAGGCAAATTTTGCATAATGCAACTGAAATTATGACCTTCGTGCAAATAACTTTTCAAAGAGTGAAAAGTTTTAAGTGAATCCTACTTAACATGTATTCAGGGAACTCACTATTTAAAATGACACTGATTAATCACTAAATGAGTCTTACACTGAATAATTGGTTAAGTCGGCTGAACTAAGTGTCTCATGGCTTCAATACAGAGCAAGGGGGCGAAAGCTCCCACAAATTTACACTGTGCACCTAACATTCGCCACGACAGAAGACTTCTCGCTCTAGTGTTATTTATTACTGTGTCATTAAAGGACTTGAAGGAAAAGCTAGCTATTCTTCTAGTTACCAGTTAGAGCGGGACCAGGTCCAATACTGTATTTTCTAGGACTTGATGTACACAAATCTCTCCAGGAACAATCTCTTGAGCACTTTCCTTGAAATACTGCTGCTAAGCACTGCCACAAAAAGAGCTTATGATTTTCTTTGCACTGGCCACCTCCACACCGCACTCACAACACGAAGGGGTGACCTGAGGCAGACGTCTGGAGTGAAGGTACTGGCAGGGTGTCTTTTAGCCCCTGCGAGGGCGGCCTGCATGCCCTGGGCTGGGGTACCACCCGTCTCGGGTCCCCCGGGAGGGCGAGGACACTCTTCCGCCAGGTACGCGGGGTCGGGCTGCTCCCTTTCGGCGGGTCGACTGCCTTGGGAGAGAACGAGCCCATCCTTCCCCTTCTCCAGTCCTCAGGAACCGAGTTACAGAGTCGCTTCCTCACCTCTTCGCTCCTGGCGAGTTTCGCCAGCGTCTCCAAGCGCAAAGTCCCTCTGGGACCCGCCGTCCGCGCGCCTGTCCCTAGCGGCGCCGGGTGTCCCCGCTACTGTGTGTCAGCTGCAAAGCCGATGCCCAGGAACGCGCAGGAGCCAGGCAAGTGCCCGAGAGGCAGAGCCCGGGAGGCAGAGCCCGGGCGCGCCGCCGCTGCCCCTCCCGCCGCCCGCCGCGTTGCCCACGTTGCCCAGCGTTACCGTGTGGACCCGCGCAGTTCCCAGTCCGCGCCCGCCGAGCTGTGCGCGCTGCCCGGACGGCGGCGGCTGCGCGGGCGGCAGCGGGGCCCCCGCCCTGGGCCGGGCTTTCCCAGAACTCGCCCGCCCCGGGTGAGAGGCCGCTAGCGCAGCCGCGGGCGGGCGAGCGACCGGGGGAGCGGCCTGTGCCGGACCCGCCCCCGGCTCCCGCCGTGCGGGGAAGGCGGGCGCGGAGCTTGGACCCGGCCGCCTCCCCCGAGCTGGCTGCTGGCGGCGCGACCCCTTCCCAGACCCCTGACCCTGGCCCCTAGGAGCCATCCTTTCTGGCGAGAGCCAGAGAGAGCGCTCTTGGGGCGCCCGGCTCCGGGAAGGGAGGGAACTCTGGACACCTCAGGCGGCGGGAATGTACTCTCACACTACCCCAGGGAACCATCCTTGGTTGACAGATATGGAAACTGAGGCTCACGGCAGATGAATGACACGATCAAGGTCTCTGTAGTAGATGGCAGCACCAAGTCTCGAATCTGTTCTGTCACTCGTTCATTTAATACATATTCATTGAGCCCCATCAATGTGCCCAGCGTTGTGCCAGGCTCCGGAAATACTCCTTTTGCTGGTAATGCGGGGCCATCCAGGCCTGCGGACTCCTAATCCAGTACTGTTTCATTGCTCAAGCAAACCTGAAGATCTTAACAGCTAGAAACCATAGGCTCTGCACAGAACCTCCTTAGCCGCTGGAGCGGCTTTTATGAGTCTTACGAGAGCCAAGGACCTGGAAAAAAATCAAATCATCATCCTCCTGCCTTTCCCCTAAATCTGTGCCTCCTTCCTCTACCTGTTCTAATGGAAGACCCTTCCCTAGGCCTGACCTCTTCTACATCCGATCAGGACCCATTCCTGTGGCCCATATCGCCTCCGACTGTCCTCTGCCTTGGACCATATCAATCTTTCAAACCACCTCTGTATTATTCTTCCTCTTTTACAACTTTAATCTATGCAGAAACATTCATTGGCTCCCTATTGCCCTCCAAACTAACTCCCCATGGCTGTAGTAACCCAGCATGCCCTGGCTAATAAGGATCACCCAACAGAATGTCTCTCCCACTTCAGCTCTGTACCTGAACTTAAGCTGAGCCTTCTACCTGGAGCATCACCGCCTCCTCCCACACACTTTCTTCCTGCTCATGTTTGACCCTTTCTTTCGGGTCCCTCTTAAAAGTGATCTCCCCTTCTTGGATGCTCCAGAACACAGGAGAGGTTGGAGCAAGAATGCACAGGAGGCCCAAAGAATCCTGCTGTTAAGAAAAATCTGCCTCTCTGGTCCTTAAACTGTTTTGCTGTTTTCTCACCACTAGGACTTTAATGAAAACTAACATGACTGCCTCCCTGGAGAGCTGATTTCAGAAAGGTCTCTGCAGAGGGCTCTAAAGAAATTCTTTGTTCCTTAAGATCTTGGGATTTTAGCACTAGGACAATGAGAAGTGGTAATTCACTCAATCCCTGAGGCTATGTTATCCTGAACAAGTAAATAAAGGGCTGAGGAAAGAGGTAGAATCACTGACAATAAACAAGGTAGGCTGTTTATTTAATATACCGTATTATATTATGGTTTTATAATTCATTTAATGATCGAATCATATCAAATTTCATCCATCTCCTGGCACCCCCAAAGACTTTTTTTTTTTTTTAATTTGGCACGTGGGAATAGATAGCTACAAACTGGTAGATGCACAAGCGGTTAACATTGAATCCTTCAAATGAATCATTGCATGATTAGTCAGCAAGGCAAATCTAGGTCTGTTGAGCAGGAAAGTTATCCAAGTGTGATAATCATTGTGGCCCCATCCCTAGAAAGGGGCGCCTTCCTCAAATCTTTGCAAAGAGAGCAGGTCCAGATCAGTGTCCTTTGCTCGCCCCATGGCTCCCTCTCTAAATGAGACTGGAGGGAAGTCGTGTCCCCGAGGCTGCCTCACCGCATTGGAATGTCTGAGCTAACAGTACTTCCAGAGTGTTCACTGCTCCTCTGAACAGCACTGCCCAGACTTTCTGGAGATTTTAATTCACTCCCCAACCTCGCCAACAGTTGCACACAAGGTGCCTTTTTTACACCCTGCTCTCTGTTCAGTGAAACACACAGACCATCTCAGGGGAACAATGGCTCCATTCAAGACTTTTTCAGAAGTGCACCATCTAACCTCCACTCTGTGGGCTGCTGCCAGCCATTATCTAGAGGAAGAAAGACTGTCAGATAAAGCGCCTGAGAATTGGGAAAGCACTGGATAATTTCCATGGAAAATTCAGCTTCAGTAAACTAAGTTATGCATCTCTTTATACAAGACCATTCTGCATAGACGACAACAACAGCCCCAAGAAACAATGCTGTGGAGACTTTATTTCAATAAAGTGCATCTATGTTTGAAATTTCAGAAGAAAGCACAACATGTCTTTTGAGCTTATGACATTGCATAACGGTCTCCAGTCAATGGAAATTGATTTAAATACATGATAAACATAGAAATTAGGGAATTTAAGTAGTAAAATTATTTTAAGAAACGGAACCATCTTCCCTCTTTCTTTCTGCCTCCCCTATCCTGTAATTTTCAGAAAGGAGGTGGGGGCAGTGGTCTCTGACTTCATGGTGGTGGCTGCCAACAGGAGGCCCCACACCCTCTACTGCATATATTACAGAAGAAGGATTGGCACTTTGCCACACTCAACAAGCCAGCCATCAGTTAACCCATTCATAAACAAACCATTAGGTTGGGAACTGAGTAGTCAGTGTGGGCGCCATTGACTAATGCATTGATCTTTGTTAAACAGCTGCTGATCGTCAAACAGAGGAATTTGCCAACAGACATCTGGGTAGCACAAAGGCCAACGAAGGACTGAAGGAACAAGCCAGACCTCAGCTTTTCCAGTTGCCGTTTCCTCCCTTTCGAAGTCACTGCATCAAACTGTACCGGACTTACTAGCTGTCTGCAAATAGACTAGGGTGTTCAGATGGTGAGCAGAGAGTCAAAAACACGCTTCCTAGAGTTGTCTTGTATGTGAGGTTAGATGTACTAAGGTAGTTGAGGTTGATGAAAAACAACTGGCTTGTTAAAGCAGTAGGTACCTCTACCTGTGTGGCATGGTTAGAAGTGAGGGTCCCCAGGGAATAGTAAGCAAAGCAGAGAAAGATGATCCTAAACATCCTCTCTCAGTGCAGCCGGTGTTAGGGGAACAGAATTTGGTGTGGGACCACTTGAGTTGGACACTCAGATCCACTCCCAAGCTGTAAATCCTTGGACAGGTTACTTACTTCACTGTGCCTCATTTTCCTCTAGGTAAATTGTACCTACCTGATACAGTTTGGCTGTGTCCCTACCCAAATCTCAAATTGTAGCTCCCATAATTCCCACATGTCTTGGGAGGGACCTGGTGGGAGGTAATTAAATCATGTGGATGGGCCTTTCCCATGCTGTTCTCATGATAGTGAGTAAGTCTCACAAGATCTGATGGTTTTATAAAGTGGAATTTTCCTACACATGTTGTATCTCTCTTATCTGCTGCCATGTAAGCTGTAACTTTGTTCCTCCTTGCCTTCTGTCGTGATTGTGAGGCCTCCCCAGCCACGTGGAACTGTGATTCCATTAAATCTCTTTTTCTTTATAAATTACCCAGTCTTGGGTATGCCTTTATTAGCAGTGTGAGAATAGATTAATACAATACCCCTCAGTGTCATTGTGAGGATTAAATGAGCCAGTGTATATGAAACACTTAGAACATATAAAGATTTATTACTTAAACAAATAAAACTCAGATCTTTATTTTCATTTAGACTTATGGTATTTAAAGGCCATAAACGCCTTTGAATATTCCAAAAATCTTGTCAATTTTTTGACAGAACATTTTTTTCTTCTTGAAATATTCAGAAATCTCATTGTAATACCTGGTTCAGAGTTGCTGTCAGCAAAAGTTGGGACTAGCTCAAATTGTTTCAAGGAGCCATAATGAAATATTATAAAAGCACAATTTTTAAAAAAATGTTTTAGCTACACTGGAATTCCAAAGCATACACATTAGAAACTTCTTGTTTTTCTTTTCGAGATAGGGTCTTGCACTGTCAGCCAGGCTAGAGTGCAGTAGTGTGATCATAGCTCACTGTAACCTAGAACTCTAGGGCTCAAGCGATCCTCCCTCCTCAGCCTCCTGAGTAGCTAGGACCACAGGCAAGCACAACCATGCCCAGCTAATTAAAAATTTTAGTAGAGATGATGTCTTGCTATGTTACCCAGGCTGGTCTTAAACTCCTGGCCTCACGGGTGGAGACTTCTCTAGATGTAGTTTTTAAGGTTTTGTGTTGTTCTTTGTGGCCAAAATGCAGTTTATTTAAAGAAACAGGAGAGAATGCAGAAAGTATTTTTTCAAAAGTAGATGCAGCTATATTTCCAGTCCCACATCCTCTTCTAGAACCTCACCACTGATATCAGGTGAAGTCTAATTCCCCTTCTCTTGAATATGGGCAGCCCCTCTGACAATTCTATTGTCAGAGACAGTAGAATGATGTAGAAGTGATGTTTTGTGACTAGAGTACCTATGTAATGGAAGTTGAGACAGCTTTTGTTTGCCTATCTTGCTCCAAAACTCTCACCCAAGAACTCAGATGCCATGTTGTAAGGAAGCCCAGACCTGGGGAGGCATGTATGATCCCAGCTGACAACCAACATCAACCTTGAACATGTGGGTGAATGTGACTTCAAGGGATTCTAGTCACTAACCTTCAAGCCATCACAGCAATAGTAAGTAGAGCAGATCAAAGCTATCCCTGCCATGCCCTGCCCAAATTGCTGGGTTTTGAGCCAAATAAATGATCAGTCTTTTAGGTCATAAGTTTTGGGATAGTTCCTTACATAGTTTTCATAACTGGAACAATAGGAATGAATGTTGGGAGGTAGGTAGAGTTGGTTGAAGTTCGTGAAAGTATTCTTCTGCTTGCCTGTATTTTCACAATGAAGTGGTAAACAAAGTCATCAGGTGAGAGTGAGAATGGGGTAGGACATGCAGAAAGTTTAAGAAAAAAGGTATGAAGTAATCATCTAGGAAAGTGAGAGAGCAAATGGAATAGGGAAATGCAATGCCAGGTATTAAATGCTCCCCAGTGTACAGTGAGCCCAGTCACAATGATTGTACATTTTTCTTCTGCCAGGTTTAGCTGCATAGGTACAGGAAAAGAAAAAATGGAGAGTTGGATTTAAGTAGGGTTGTTAACAAGGCAAGAAAGGGTCAAGGGCTTAGGATACATGCAAGGGACTGTTTATAATGATTGACGATAACATTAAACCAGGAAAGGAGGAAAGTGAAGACATGAGGATGGTTAGAATCCTCATAGCTAAAGGTGAGGTTTACAACACACTGTGCTAAAAGTTTTGTACAACAATTTGTTGTATCTATCTTCACAAAAACCTACGAGTAGACACTGTTATCATTTCTATTTTAAAGATAAGGAAATCAGAAGCTCAGAAAGGTTAAATAACTTGCCCAAGTTTACACAGATACCTAAATTTGAACTTAATCTGGTCCTAGAGCCATCTACTTACCCCAGCCTTCTCTGGACATCTGAAATAGCTTCTTCCATACTGAGTTCACCTTGCTGACCCCAACACCACATTGTTCCTTGAGTCTTCTACAGGGAAAGCTAGTTACGAAGATAGAAAGAGGAAGGGCTGCCTAGCTCCTGCTGCCCCACTGCCACTTTTCCCATGGCCTTCCCAAGACAGTCTTTCTGCCTTCAAAACTTAGGATGCTCGCATATTCCACTTTCTTCCTGTCTTCACTGAAGACTTACCAACATCCTACCTCTTAGCTTCCTCTCCAGGCTGCTTCTGGCTTTATTCTAAAGGAGTTCTACCTCCTTGCCCCCTACCATATTGAGAACATGTAGTGTCTTCCATGAGAGCAAGGACTTGTGCACACTGTATCTTAGCCTGGAAAACCGGACCTGCAAAATGATAGGTTCTCAGTCAATCCAGGAACCTCTTGCCTCAGTGCTCTTATTTCTATTCAAACTCAGTGAAGAGTTTGCAAGTGAGGTCATACCTGAGCCCTTTAGGGTCTCCCTTCTGAAATTCCCTTCACTGACCACAATATTCCCTTCTGCTTCCATTCTTAGTCTGACATGTCTTTTTTTTTTTAGCCTTATTTTCCAGAAGCAGCTTCTCACCCTATGCTGTATCTCTCTCACCCTGACAAAGACGTCGCATGCAGTGTACAAAAGAATGACTCCATCAACCAGAGCCCAGTGTTTGTGAAATGGGTCCCAAACCTGTGCTCCTGAGCATCTATAATCTGCATTTCTATTCTGATTCCTTTCTCCCTTCTGCTTATCTTTTCCTCCTACCCTCCCGCCCTTCTGATGTCCTTCGGATCTCTCTTTTTACCTTGAAATAGCTACCTCTCCTGCTAATGGGTCTTGTTCATGCCACATGTTTTTATAACTAACTTTTTGGCCTGAATTTGTTCATGAATTTAGCGTAGATTTTTACTAATATAACAAAAAAGTGGGCTGGGCACAGCAGCTTATGCCTGTAATCCCAGCACTTTGGGAGGCCAAGGCTGGCGGTTCACTTGAGGTCAGAAGTTGGAGACTAGCCTGGCCAACATGGTGAAACCCCACCTCTACTAAAAACACAAAAATTAGCCGGGCTTGGTAGCACACACCTGCAGTCCCAGCTATTCGGGAGGCTAAGGCAGGAGAATCACTTGAACCTGGGAGGCAGAGGTTGCAGTGAGAGGAGATGACACCATTGTACTCCAGCCTGGGCAACAGACTCCATCTCAAAAAAGAAAAAAAAGAAAAAAAAAAGTGAAGAAACAACATCTAAACTCTTTATAACCTTTACAGTCTACACAGAGATGATATATCTTTTCTTCCAAGTTTCATGAACATTTACAAAAATGGGTTCAGAAAAGCTCAAGGAATTCCAAGAAATATATAGGCCATATTCTCTGACTAAAATGCAAGAAAACTAGAAATTAATACTAAACATTTAAAACCAAAAAGCATCAGCTGCTCGACAATTAAGAGACAGTCTCCTAAATAATAATTGGATCACAAAGGAAACCCAAATTATAATTAGAGGTGTTTTGGAACATAACAAAATGAAAATATTGCAGAATCCAAATTAATGAAATATGGTCAAACAGTAATCAACAGCAAATGTGTATCTCAAATATTTTTTATTACTAAACAAGAAAGCAAAAATATATGAACTAAAAATTTAAATTAAAAACACCAAAACAATTCTAAGAAAAAAAAAAAACAAAAATAGAAAAGATGAAAGCCTTAACCAACTAGAAGATAAATCCAAGAGCTGGTTCTTCGAAAAAACATAAAATGCTTCTTTTTTATTTTTTGGCAGGGGCAAGGAGGAGGATGGGGAGTGGTGTGAGCATTAAAAAAGAATAACACTTCTAGAATATATAACCAAAAATAAGAGCACTAGCGAAATTATAAAAGAAAAAGAGAATTCTGCATAGATATGTAACACTTCAATCATAAAAGTATACTAAAATAAAGTCTAAGCTAATGAAGTTTTAAAACCTGGATGAATGTATAATATTCTGAGAATTTTTATCACAATTGATCCAAGAAATAGAAAAATATGTATTTTTTTAACATTATTGCTGGGTTTGGAGAATTTTTCATAATTTTGTTTTCTCACGTTATTAGCCATGAACTACATTTGCCCAGCCTCCTCTGCAGCTAAGATAGTGACAGATTACCCAGCACCATCAGCCAGGCATACCCGTGCAAAATTTAAATTCAGAACTGAAGTATTTGGACTTGTAACTGCTGCTAATCGAAGTGTATATTCAGGGCAATTTGAGTTTATGCTCCCCAGTAGCAGTCCTCAAACTTTTAGCCCAAATAAATTCTCTCTCTCTCTCTCTCTCTCTCTCTATATATATATATATATATATGTAGATAGATAGATAGATACAGATATTGATATATATAGATATATAGATATAGATATGGAGAAAATATATATATATTTATTATTATTATTTTGAGATGGAGTCTTGTTCTGTTGCCCAGGCTGGAGTGCAGTGGCATGATCTCGGCTCACCGCAACCTCTGCCTCCCAGGTTCAAGCAATTTTCCTGCCTCAGCCTCCTGAGTAGCTGGGATTACAAGTGCCCACCATCAGCCTGGCTAATTTTTTGTATTTCTTTTTAGTAGAGATGGGGTTTCACCATGTTGGCCAGCCTGGTCTCGAACTCCTGACCTCAAGTGAACCGCCAGCCTTGGCCTCCCAAAGTGCTGGGATTATAAGCGTGACCCACCAAAGAAATGAACAGGCCAGGCGTGGTGGCTCATGCCTGTAATCCCAGCACTTTGGGAGACCAAAGCGGGTGAATCACAAGGTCAGGAGTTCAAGACCAGCCTGACTGATATGGTGAAACCCTGTCTCTACTAAAAACACAAAAATTAGCCAGGTGCGGTGGCAGGTACCTGGAATCCCAGCTACTCAGGAGGCTGAGGCAGGAGAATCGCTTGAACCTGGGTGGCAGAGGTTGCAGTGAGCCAAGATCATGCCACTGTATTCCAGCCTGGGTGACAGAGTGAGACTCTGCCTCAAAAAAAAAAAAAAAGTGAACAATTTGAAAATGTACAAAATACATTTTGCTGTTGAGAATGACAGCAAAGACACTCATAAGCTTTTGAGAGCAACCATAAAGCTGGATTTTTGGTGCCAGAGCTTCCGGCTTCAGGGCTGGTAGCAGGAGACTCCAGAAGAAAGAGCTCCTGGTAACAGTGCTAAAATATACTTCCAGTGTTTAGGACGTGGCTTGAGGAATTGTTCTTGGAAGTCTGTCTCCAGGCTACTCAAATTCCTTTGAGAAATTGCTTTCCAGCCTAAATTACTTTCTGTTGCTTTCACCTGAGAACACTGGCCCAATAATCAGTGAAACAAATGAAAATATTTAACTCATTAATTAAATATTTACTGAGTGACTCTTGGGGAATAAATTATGCAAGATACTGAGAAAACGGCAGTAACAAGTACTGACATAATCTAATGAAGTATTTATCAAAGAATCCTCACCAAAAAAAAGCTCTACTGTGGTGTACCTGAAGTATTTTCACCAATACTAGCTTGTCAATATAAAGGAACTCTGTGGCCAAATAAATTTGAATATGCTGGAGGTTTACAAGGCACAATGACATAACTATGAGAAGTTCCAGAGTAAGTGATTAAACTGCATTTAATCCAGAAATTCCCTAATTTATAAAGCATTGCACAGAACTCTTGCTGTGAAATGCTGCCCATGGGCCAGATAATTTTACCATTTGGTTCTTCCAAACGTTCAATTGACATAAATAAAATGCTTATAAAATATTTCCCAAAGAAAAAAATATATTTCAAAATTCTTTTAAGAAGTGACATAAACCTGATTCCAGAATGTATTAATAGCAAACATAGCACAAAAAGTGCTACCATAAATCCTTATCATTTATGAGTCTAGACATGAAAATCCTATAGTACAATCAAGCCAAATTCAGTAACACACTATAAAATCATCTACTCTGACCAATTAAGATATATCACACATTTTAAAGATAGTTGAATATTAGCTAATCTACTAATAAAAGAATTATTACCAATAAATCAAAGAATCAAATTGTCAAACAACAATGAAAGATGTTTTATGAATTTTATGAAAGACGTTTCATAAAATTAAATATCACTTTCTTCCTGATTTTCAAAGCCTTATTAAAACAAATAATAGGGCCGGGAGCGGTGGCTCAAGCCTGTAATCCCAGCACTTTGGGAGGCCGAGACGGGTGGATCACGAGGTCAGGAGATCGAGACCATCCTGGCTAACACGGTGAAACCCCGTCTCTACTAAAAATACAAAAAACTAGCCAGTGAGGTGGCGGGCGCCTGCAGTCCCAGCTACTCGGGAGGCTGAGGCAGGAGAATGGCGGGAACCCGGGAGGCGGAGCTTGCAGTGAGCTGAGATCTGGCCACTGCACCCCAGCCTGGGCGACAGAGTGAGACTCCGTCTCAAAAAAAAAAAAAAGAAGTGCATGCTCGTAATAAAATTACAAATAATAGCCATCACCACACAAATGGTGAACTACTTAGAGGCAAACATATTAAAATTAATGCCAGACAAAAATGCCCAATTATAACTATTATTCAATATAGTCTGAATGTTTTATTCAATATAGTAGGACACAAAACAGAAAATAGAAATATACCTCCTGAAAAGGGGGAAATAAAATTATAATTACATGCAGAAAATGTGATTATGCACCTAAGATAATCCAAGACAATTATTTTAAAAATACTCAGAATTAATGAGAGCTTGGTATAGAGCCTAGATACAGACAAATATTCAAATATCAACAGCTTTTCTACACAACACTGCTATCTACTTAGCAATATATTGGGATAATTCAACCAAAACACTAAAACATATAAGCAATGGTAGCAACAGAAATTTGAAAATGGAAATTAGGAATAATCATAATGATGTATATACTTGTGTGTGTATATGATTAATTTGGAGAAATTAGGGAGATTTGAATAAATAGGGAGAGATACAATATGCCTTCATGGAAAGACCTAAAGATTAAAAATGCCAGTTTCTATTAAATTAATATCTATCATTCAAGAAAATCCCAATGGGATTTTTAAAAACTCACTAGAAAATGCAAGTTAGTTTGCTGAAACTAAGGTGATTACATTGAATTTCATTACAATGAAATTCTATTTTTGCTTTTGTTAAAAAATTCCCATATTAAGCATTTTTAAAAACATGACTGAAGAATTTTTAAAAACAAAAAAAAATGATTAGTTAAAACAATGTTATAAAAGAAAGACAATAAGGTGGGCACAGAGGTAACATTTCAGCGCCACCAGTGACTGTCCACTGGAAGAGCCCATGTGGTGGCAGCAAGTGTCTAGTGGAGGCTGGGGTGTCCTCTCTAGGGACATTCCCCCACCTGTTTAGGCTTCGGTGTATTTGGTATCCTTTCTTCATGTATTTAAGAGAGAGCTGAGGGCCAGGCATGGTGGCTCACACCTATAATCCCAGCACTTTGGGAGGCTGAGGTGGGCAGATCACTTGAGCCCAGGAGTTTGAGACCAGCCTGGGCCATATGGCGAAACCCAGTCTTTACAAAAAATACACACAAACAAACAACAACAATAACAAAAACCTAGCAGGGTGTGGCGGCGCATCCCTGTAGTCCCAGCTACTTGGGAGGCTGAGGTAGGAGATTAACTGACCCAGAAAGTCAAGGCTGCAGTAAGCCATGATAGTGTCACTGCACTCCAGCTTGGGTGACAAAGTGAGACCCTGTATCGGGAAAAAAAAAAAAAAAAAGAGAGAGAAAGAGAGAGGTATCTGAGGCCAACCTTAATTTATTTCTTCTTTTAGATGATGTGATCTTTTCCCTGGGTGCCCAAAGGACTGTTTAGTTTTCTTTGAGGTCTGATATACAAGAGCCACACTTGCACAGTGGATAAAGGAAGGAGACATACTCTACCAAAATAAAAACTTTAGAACTTCTAGACAAAAATATAAGATACTATCTCTGTAGTCTCAGGGGAGAAAAGGAGTTCTTAATGATTTTTAAAAATCTAATGAATAAGAGAAAATTGGCAAATTTGGCTTTAGCCATATAACCTGTATAACCATAAGCATTATTAACAAAGTTAAAAAAAATCCAAAATCAAGAGAAGAAAGTTGCCACGTGCATAACAGACAAATCATCCGTATCCTTAAACAATGGAAGTAGGAAAAATAGAAAATGGGCAAATTATATAAACATATCAAAGCATGTTTAACTTCATTTATAATCTGGGAAAAACAAATTAAAAATTGTTCAATGAGATGGCTTTTTACACCAGCTACTTAGCCACGCCCCCTCCCTTCCCCCAGCACACACACAGAATCCAAGTCTGGCAAGAACAAATGCTAGAATTAAAAAATATGGGAATTAGTATACTGTTGGTGGGAGTGTAAATTGGCAAACCACTCTGGAGAACAGTTAGGCAATATCTAGTAAAACTGAAGAGATTCTTATACTACAAACTCCAGTTCCACTTCTATGTCTGTATTCAATGTCTACATATATGCATAAACAGGTGTACTATAAGTCCTTTGCAGGTTTGTTGGTAAGTGCCAAAACAAAAGCCAACAGATTGAAACAAGTCTGAATGTCCATCTATTGAGGAATGAATTAATACTCATTTTTGTTTACTCATGATAGAATGCAATGCAATTGCATTTTAAGTAGATGAATTAGATGTATAAGTATCAACATGGATATATTTCAAAAATACAATGTTGAAAAAGTTGCAAAATAATATGCACAGTATAATGCCATTGCACACATTTTAATTAATTGGTTAATTAATTAATTACATTATTTTTAGAGACAGGGTCTCTCTCTGTCACCCAGGCTGGAGTGCAGTGGCATGATCATAGCTCACTGTAGCCTCTAACTCCTGGGCCCAAGTGATCCTCCTGCCTCAACCTCTCAAGTAGCCAGGACTACAGGCATGTACCACCACACCTAGGTAATTTTTAAAGTTTTTGTAAAGACAGGTCTCACTATGTTGCCCAGACTGTTCTTGAACTTGTGGACTCACACAATCCTCCTTTCTTGGCCTCACAAAGCACTGGGATTATAGGTGTGAGCCACCATGCCTGGCCTGTCACGGCTGTAAACTTTAAAAATAAACAAAATAAGATTTTATCTGGTTCATGGATATATACAAAATATAAGTGTAAAAACATGAATGGTACGTGTGCTCATGAGCTTCATGACAGTGATTCACTTCTAGATGAGTAAGGAAATAAAAGAGAGTGAGAAAAGGTACAAAATTACCTCAATTATATCTGTAGTGATTCTTGGTCTTTAAAAATATCTGAAGCTGGACTTCATTAAAATTAAAAACTTCTGCTTTGGGAAAGATAATGTCAAGAGAACGAGAAAACAACCCATAGACTAGGAGAAAATATTTTCAAAAGATACATCTGATAAAGGACTGTTATCCAAAGTATACAAAGAACTCTTAAAACCAACGATAATAAAATGAACAACCTGATTTTAAAATGCACAAAAGACCTGAACGGACACCTTACCAGAGAAGACATATAGATGGCAAATAAGCATGTGAAAAGATACTCAACATCATATGTCATTAGGGAATTGCAAAACTGAAATAACAATGAGATACCACTATACACCTACCAGAACAGCCAAAATCCTAAACAATGACAAAACCAAATGCTGATGAAGATGTGCAGCAACAGAAACTCTCATTCATTGCCGATAAAAATGCAAAATGGTACAACCACTTTGGAAGATGGTTTGCCAGTTTCTTATAAAATTAAACACGCTCTTACCATATGAACAAGCAGACTATTCATATAAATCAAAAATTAATGTCCAAGAAAAGGTCACACATAGATATTTATAATTCAAAAATTATGTCCATTATAAATTATAGATATTTATGGCAGCTTTATTCATAATTGTCAAAACTTAGAAGCAACCGAGACGTCCTTCAATAGGTGAATGGATAAATACACTGTGGCACATTCATACAATGAAATATTAGTGCTAAAAAAAAAAGTAACTATTAAGCCATGAAAAGACATGGAGGAACCTTAAATACACATTGCTAAGTGAAAGAAGCCAGCCTGGAAGACTACATACTGTATGATCCCAACTATATGACATTCTAGAAAAGGCGAAACTATGAAGACAGCAAGAAGATCAGTGGTTGCCAGGGATTCGGGCAGGGGAGGGGTGAATAGGCAGAGCACAGAGGATTTTGAGGGCAGTGAAACTACTCTGTAAGATACTATAATAGTGGATACATATTATTATATACTTGTCAAAACCCATATGATGTACAGCACCAAGAGTGAACCCTAATATAAACTATGGCCTTTGGGTGATAATGATGTATCAACATAGGTTCATTGTGTAGGACTCTAGTGGGGAATTTTTTTCTTTTTTAGAGATGGGGTCTTGCTCTGTTGCTGAGGCTGGAGTGCGGTGGCCTTATTATAGGTCACTGCAGCCTCAAACACCTGTGCTCAAGTGATCCTCCTGCCTCAGCCTCCAGAGCTATGGAGGGGGATATTTCTAGTGAAGGAGGTTATGTATGTGTGGGGGCAGGCAGTATATGAGAAATCTCTGTACCTTCTGCTCAGTGTTGCTATGAACTTAAGATTATTCTATTTTATACTTTATTAAAAGATAAAGTTTATTAATTTAAAAATATCTGAACCACATATGCTAATTATTTGTTAATTCTGGGAGTTCGGCACACAGTGTTAATTACTTTCTGTATTTTGCTATATGTTTGAAAACTTGCACAATTCGACAAAAACAAAAAACATATGATATGATTGCAAGAATAAACCGAACAAAATAATCAAAAAGTTGATCCAAATACACATATAACTGGATATATATATAATACACATGGATGTAATACATGATAATATAGGACAAGGCAATTGGAAAAGGATAGATTATTAAACAATGGCATGGGGAAATTGGCTAGTTATTTGGAAAAATATCAAGTAAGAACTTCACCTTATGCATATATACATTAAATAAATTTCAGAAGAATTAATAGCTAAATGTTAAAATAAAATCATTAACATAAACAAGTAAAACAAAACAAAGATGAATATTTAACTTTTCTAATAGTGGGGAGGGGCTTTCCAAGTCTAAAGCAATAGGAAGACGTTGAAAGTTTAAAATACATAAATAATTAAAACCTTTGCATATTAAGGCATCAAACAATTAAAAATACAGAAACCAAACTGTGTAATGAGCTATTATGATTTTTTATAGTCTGAAAATAAAAGCATAACTGAAACCATGCAACAAAACCTTAAAATGTCCCCTAGTTAGCCTTATCCTGTCTCCTCATCCAGTTAATGTCACTGCACAATGTCTCCTAATCACCAGACTAAAAATTTCCAGGAAGCTTTGACTGTTCAAAATCCTTCTCTTCATCCCCATCAATAAATTGGCAAAAATATTTTCAGCTGTATGTATTGAATATACACTTTGTGTCAAGCTCTGCGTCAGGTGCTTTAAGAGCTGTTTTATTTAGTCCTCAGCTCTGTCAGAGTGGCATTACCTCTTCTTCATAGATAAGGAATCTAAAGTTCAGAGATAAGAAGTGTTTTTCCTTTTTACTTTCTTTCCTTTTGTTTTTTTTTTGAGACAAGGTCTTACTCTGTGGCCCAGGCTGGAGTGCAGTGGTGTGATCATAGCTCACTGCAGCCTTGACCTCCTGAGCTCAATTGACCCTCCCACCTAAACCTCCCGAATAGCTGGGACTATGCCTGGCTAATTTTTTTACTTTTGATAGAGATGCTCCACTATGCCAGGCTAATTTTTAAATTTTTGGTAGAGATGGGGTCCCACATTGTTGCCCAGGCTGGTCCCAAACTCCTGGGCTCAAGCGATCCTTCCATGTTGGCCTCCCAAAATGCTGGGATTACAGGCATGAGCCACCAACTACTTCCAGCCAGGAAGTAGTTTTTCCAAGATTATCTAATTCACCTGTGAGATACAGCCCATTAATGGACAGTGAGATCAATTTCGTGTCCATAGCTAGCAGCTTTAAGAAATGAAGTAGAAGAGAAAATATCAGAGTATGTCATGCATACTTAGGGTAAAAACTATTTCATTCACCTTTGATTCACAGGTGTGTGTGCATTTGTGTATATGTGGGCATGTGTCCTGGAACACAATGTAAAACATTTTTCTTAGTGTGTGTCATCTTCAAAAAAAATTTGAACACCATTGCCTTACTTAGTATGATGCGGAATGAGAATTCACACCGAGCCCATGGGTTTCTAAAGCCCATAGCCCAGCATTTTCACCTCTTGCTGTTCACCCTGGCATTCAAGGCTCTCCACGCCTTCCTCTTCTTATCTTTCCAGGCTTACTCTCCATTTCTTTCTCTCAGCCATGCACTACCTTCTTTACACATTTTCTCAGGGTGTTCTGTGATCAAGCCTTGGATCAGACTGTTTCTGCCGCTTGTAACCTTTCACATCTACTAAATAAGTGACCACCATAAAGTCACTGCATCATCTTTTGCCTGAACCACACCATCCCATGTTTTTCCATTTTGATTTTCAAGAAGGAGGATCCCACTCTTATAATCAAGATTTATGAAGTTTGTGCTTTATGTTTTATGTTTCAGTATGCTGTAGTGGAAAATTAGGCACTCTTAAATGCTTTAAGGTCACCATGATGCCACTGAGTCAACCTGAGCTAAAGGATCAGAAGAGGCAGCAGTGGTGGCTCACATTTAGTTACTGTATGCCAGGCCTTGGACATCATCTCACTGAATCATTGAATCATTAGCCCCATTTTATAGATGAGAAGGTAGAGCCTTAGAGAGGGTCATTTTCCCAAGTTTGAATAGCTACTAAGTGGAAGATCTCCTTTTCAAAGCTATGCTTTGAACTTGCATGGTTAACCTCTACTACTATACTGCTTTTGGCTAATTTGTCTGAGAAACACTCTGAATGTTTAGTTTTTAAGCTCATAAAATGGGATAGGGAAAGCGTGGAAGCTGGGAGGCTGCTCACATGAGTAGTCCCTGGAAAAGAAGCTGCTTCGGAAGGGTTGACATGAACTCAGAGTGGGGATTTATCTGAGCTGTGAGGCAACAGCACAGCTAGGGTGGAGAACAAGAACTGTTGCTGCAAGATCCAAGGCCATTGCTGTAAAAGTGGTCCTGAAGGTCAATTGCAAAGTTGGGGACAAGAACCAAAATGGAAGAGTGAGCAGCCAGGAGAAGGGTCTTTAGGACTAAGGTAGCAAACAGTGAGTTCATATATGGAAAGCTCCCTACTTGTACTTGAAGACAAGGGACTTGAAGGGCTTCCGCAGTCATGGGACCGTGTCTCCCCTGTGTCATGCTGGGGGGACACCAGATGCCTTTTCTGCCGAGCAGCTCATACATACCAGGCAGACATCTTGGGGCCAGGCAGGTGACTGTGTGCAGCAAACTTCCTCTGAGGAACAAACACTTCTCAGTGTTCCTTTCCAACCCTCTGCCTTCTAAACACAAATATTTGGAGCAGATCATTGCCCTGGTAAGTGAGACTAATTGCTGTGTATTAGTAACTTTACTTGCCCAGTGAACTGAGAACACCACAGAGGGCTGGGCAATAACAAATAAGGAATAATAAAAATAAATATTTACTGTGTGTCTGCTGTGTTAAGAGTCTTTTAACACTCTCTTCTTTTACTTTCGAAGGGATAAATAAGTTAATCTTCAGAGTTGTAGGGGAAGAAAACACTCCAAGCTCCACCCAGATTCTCTCTTTGAGCTACACTAAGGGTTTCACAGATGGAAAGGCATTTCTCAAGACACCTTCCCAATGTGTGGATCACCACAAGGAAATCAGTAATGAGTTTTTAAAGCTTATTTCAATTTTACCACATCACCCTATTTTAGTTTCTTCATAGCCTTTTTAACAGCCTGACATATTTTCCTGAGTATTTGCTTATTCTGTGGCTCCTTTCATTATCATGCTGTTTTCCTAGCTCCTAGGTTAGAGGCTGGCACTAAATGGTATCTCCACAAAGAGGGGTTGGAAGAATGAATGTATAAATGAGCGAAGATCATAAGTGGAATCTACAGTTTAAAGATATGGCACAATACAAGTCTGCTTCCAAACAAATCAAAATCTTGATTTAGAAAATTGAGAAAGAATGCTACTACTAACATTTCAAAAGGACTAATTGTAGTATATTTTTAAATAGTTCCACTAATCCTTAAAAACACATAACTTGGCCAGGTGCGGTGGCTCACGCCTGTAATCCTAGCACTTTGGGAGGCCGAGGTGGGCGGATCACAAGGTCAGGAGATCGAGACCATCCTGGTGAACATGGTGAAACCCCGTCTCTACTAAAAATACAAAAAATTAGCCGGGCGTGGTGGCAGGCGTCTGTAGTCCCAGCTACTCGGGAG
>NW_012114422.1:749231-757156 GCF_000951035.1 Colobus angolensis palliatus
CTTCCCAACCAATGTGTACTTTTCTTTCCATTGAACATAACTACTGCATAAACAATAACACCCTTGAATATACTATGAATACATAATTTTCTTCATTTAATCAGTAACATTTTTGGACTATGGCTCCAGAATATAGATATCTTACTGTATGATCCAATCAATGGATAAAGTAAAACAAGCATCATCCTCTGTGACTGAAGTGACAAGAAACATGCACTAGGAACAGCAGTCCCTAATTGGACAGAGCTTGCTGGAGTGATTTAGGAGCCTGCCTCTGTGTTATCAGGAACTACCACCCCCACCCCACACAGGCAAATAGAAGTACTGATACTTCATTGAGTTTTAAGGACTGTATTAGTTTCCTATTGCTGATGTAATAAATTACCACAGACTTAGTGGTTTTACTTATTAATGTGGCTAAATTTATTACGTTACAGTTCTAGGCGTTAAAAGTTCAAGTTCAGGCTGGGTGCGGTGGCTCACATCTGTAATCCCAGCACTTTGGGAGGCCAAGAGAGACGGATCACGAGGTCAGGAAATCGAGACCATCCTGGCTAACACGGTGAAACCCTGTCTCTACTAAAAATACAAAAAAATTAGCCAGGCGTGGTGGCGGGCACCTGTAGTCCCAGCTACTCGGGAGGATGAGGCAGGAGAATGGCGTGAACCCGGAAGGCGGAGCTTGCAGTGAGCCAATCGCACCACTGCACTCCAACCCGGGCGACAGAGTGAGAAAAAAAGTCCAAGTTCAATCTTATTGGGCTCAAGTGAAGATACCATCAGGACTGGTTCCTTCAGGAGGCTCTAGGGGAGCATCCATTTCCTTACCTTTTCCAGCCTCAAGGCTGTCTGCATGTCTTGGCTCATGGCCTCAGTCAATCTGATCTTTGCTTTGGTTGAAACAGTTCCTCCTCTGACCCTTTTGTCTCCCTTTATAAAAACCCTTGTGATGAGCTTCAGGCATCTTGGACAATCTAGGATAAACTCTCCATCTCAAGATCTGTAACTTAAACAGATATGCAAAGTCCCTTTTGCAACCTAGGGAAACATAGTGACAGGTTCTGGAGGTCAGCATGTGGATGTTATTAGGGGGCCACTATTCAGACAGACGTTAACCAGGGAGCCTTGGGCCTTCCTTTGTAAAATACCATTTTTTTTCCCCAATCTGATAAGGTAGCTGTCCTGACTTACCTCGTCTTTGTTCATCCCTTAACTAAGTAATTACTATCATATAATAACGCGAAATGCCAGGCACTATTTTATGTACTTCATACATTTTTACTCACTTAATGTAGGTACAAAAAGATTAAGTAATTTACCCCAGCTAGTAACAGAATCAGGATTCGAACTTAGGAAGTTGCTCCATGGAGTTAATAACTATACTGTCTTGTCTTTGCAATCACCCACCTTCCTCCTGAGTTCCCTGGCACTGATTGTGTCATATCAGTTAAGCTGTCTGACACCTCACAACATCCTCTCAGACTCTGACTCCCACAGGGATACACCAATGTGGCCTCTGCTTTGGGCCACATATACCCTCAGTTAGGACAGGAGCCTCCTTCTGTCCCTGGGTGGCTTCAGGTCAACTGACCACATTAAATCTCTGACCCCTCAAAGTCAAGGATCCACCCTTGACCATGGTAACTCCAGAAGGAATCATTTCTTGAGGTCTAGCCAGACACATTTCTGCAGCCTTTACTACAGTATAGAAAAGTAGTACTTTTATAAATGGGAATGTGACTCCTGCTTCTGTTTTTTATTGAGAACATGGAAGCAGCAGTTAATGCAATTTGGTCTGAACTCTGAGCATAATTTCACTATTGGAAGAGCAGTCATGCTCAGATCTATTAGAAGCTGGAGGTGCTGCCACAGTTCATTAAAGTTTTTCATTATTCATCTATATTAATTAAACACAGTTTGGTAAGTCAGCCAACATAGAGCTGCTACTCTGACTAGATACTTCCGTTAACCCATGAGTTTCTAATCTGACCATGGACACTTAAGAAATACATAGGTAGGCTTCACACAACCCATACATGCACTTATTGGTCAGTGATGGGTTTCAAGACTCAAGAGCCACCAGGAAACAAACAGTGAGGCTCACCTATGTGCTGCAAAGATGATGTTCATTTCTTACCACCTCTGGTAGCCAAAGCCATTGTCTTAGTCTATTCAGACTGCCATAACAAAATACCTTAAACTGGGTAATTTGTAAACAACAGGACTTTATTGCTCACAGTTCAGGTGGCTGGAAAGTCCAAGATCAATGTGCATGCAGATATGATGTCTGATGAGGGCCCTCCTCCTCCTACATGGACAGTCTAGGTGTCCTCACATGGCAGAAGGGACAAACCAGCTCCCTCAGGCCTTTATTTGCAATAGCCTTGTTATGAACCAAAAGGCTGTGTTCCCCCAAAATTCATATGTTAAATCCCTAACCTCCAGTGTTATGGTATTCACAGGTGCAGCCTTCCTTTGGGAGGTAATTAGTTTCACGTGAGGTTGTGAGGATGGGGTCTGCGTGATGGGATTAGTTTTTTCATAAGAGAAAAGATGAGAGCATGTGTATGCTCGCTCGCTCTCTGTCTTTCTCTCTCTCTCTCTCTCTGTCTCTCGTATCTCTCTGTCTCTCTCTCTCCCTCTCTGATATGAAGACACAGTGAGAAGGCAGCTATCTGCAAGCCAGGAGGAGGGTCCTCACCAGAAGCGAAATCAGCCAGCCAGTACCTTAACCTTGAACTTCTTGGCCTCCAGATCTGTGAGAAATAAGTTTGTTTTGTTTAAGCTACCCAGGCTATGGTATTTTACCATAGCAGCTAAGACAAACTCCAAACTGGAAACAACCTGAACTCCAATTAACAGATGATTGGATAACAAATTGAGATATAGCCCTACAATGAAATACTATTCAGTAATGAAAAGGAACAAACTTGTGATATATGCAACGATGTGGTTGCATCTCAAAATAATGATGCTGAGTCTAAGAAGCCAGAGCTCACAAAAGAACCACCATAAAAAGAGCATATACAGGGTTATTGCATTAATATATAATTCTAGAAAGTGTAAACTAATGTATAGTGATAGAAAGGAGATCAGGGTTGCCTGGGGAGAGGGTGGAAAGGGGTAGGAGGGAAAGATTACAAAGAGAAACCTTTGGGGGTGATGTTCATTATCTTGATTGTATTGGTGATGCACAGATATATACACAAGTAAAATTTTATCAAATTGTACATTTTTATATGCATAGTGCATTGTGTGAAAACAATACCTCAATAAAGCTGTCGAGAAAAAAGCAATGTACAAGAAAATAGTTAAATAATGTTATCTGTTGCAAAGGGAGAAAAAGGGAAACAAAACTTGTGGGTTTAAATTTTTTTTAAGTGCCCTGTAAGGAAGGAGAGAATGAAATGATACAGAAGGGATAGGGGACAGTGCAGCAGATTAAGGATGGCCACAAATTCTTTGATATCTTCTTATTAAAATGTGGCGTCTATGTTCCTGGCCCTTGAATATAGCTAGATTCTGTGACTGCTTTCACTAACAGAATACAGTGGAAGTGATACTGTCAGTTTTCAGGTTAGAGCCTTAAGAAAAAGAGAGCTTCTACTTCTTGTCTCTTTGAACACTTGCTCTTTGAGCCCTGAAATATCATGTGAGAAGCAATGAGGATGAAGTTGCCATGCTGGGAGAAAGCTTAAGATAGTTGTGTGGAGAAGCTATTCCCTGTCTGTGGATTCAGCCAACCTTGGATTGAAAATATTTGAGGAAAAAGGAAAAATATAAGTTAAAAAATTACAGTGTAACAATAATTTACATAGTATTAGGTATTATAAGTAACACAGAGAGGATTTAAATTATAACAAAGGATGCGCATAGGTTACATGCAAATACTATGCTATTTTTGCTTGTTTGTTTGTTTGTTTGAGATGTAGTCTCACTCTGTTACCCAGGCTGGAGTGCAATGATACGATCTCAGTTCACTGCAACCTACACCTCCCGGGTTAAAGGGATTCTTCTGCTTTAGCCTCCTGAGTAGCTGGGATTACAGGCATGCACCACCACGCCCAGCTAATTTTTCTATTTTTGGAGAGAAGGGGTTTCACCATGTTGGCCAGGCTGGTATACTATGCCATTTTATATAATCAGTGACTTGAGTATCCTCAGAATTTGATATCCATGGGGGTCCTGGAACCAATCCCTTGTGGATACTGAGGGATGATGATATAGAGACAGAGAGAGAGAGATACCAAACAGCACCCAGCTCTTTAGCATCCAGCGCTCAGAGAATCCCAGCTGCGGCCTCAGAAATTGTAGAACAGAGTCAAGGCTTTCCTGCTGTACTCTTACTGCATTCTTGACCCATTAAATTATGAGATATAGTAACAATTAATTATTGATTTAAACCTCTAAGTTTCGGGATAGTTTATTTTTATTTTTTTATTTTGAGATGGAATCTCATTCTGTCTCCCAGGCTGGAGTGCAGTTGTGCAACCTTGGCTCACTGCAACTTCTGCCTCCAGGTTCAAGAGATTCTCCTGCCTCAGCCTCCTGAGTAGCTGGGACTACAGGTGCATACCACCATGCCTGGCTAATTTTTTTTTTTTTTTTTTTGTACTTTTAAGAGAGACAGGGTTTCACCATGTTAGCCAGGATGGTCTCTATCTTCTGACCTCATGATCCACCCACCTCCGCCTCCCAAAGTGCTAGGATTACAGGCGTGTGCCACTGCACCTGGCCTTGGGGTAGTTTTTTATGCAACAATATCCATTGAAATAGATGAGGTTGCACTCATTTGAGTGTATCTTTTGTTTTACTTATCTATTACAGTGCAACAAACTATCCCAAATTTAGTGCCTTAATGACTATAATTTCTCACCATTCTGGGGTGGTGCTTTTGCTCCATGTTGTGTCAGCTGGAATCATTCATGGGCTATCTGCAGCTGGAACTTCAGCTGGGGTAACTCAGTTCTCCTCCCCTTGGCCTCTCTCCACATGCTGTCTCATTCTCCCAGATCTCTCTACCCAGCCTCTGTCTCCTGAAGAATAGCCTGGATTCTCTACAGTTGACAGCTGGGCTCCAAGAGGGAGCGTTCCCAGAAGACAAGCCTCAATGCAAGAGCTAATCAAGCCTCTACTCAGTTATATTTACTCGTGTCTCATTGACCAAAGCAAGTCCCATGGTCATTCTAGTATCAGTGGGAGAGGAGACTACACAAGGCGTGAATACCAGAAGGCATGGCTCATTGACAGCCACCAGTATAACAGTGTATCATACTTTATATATAGTTTTTCACCTTTGAACCACATACATGGTCTACATTTTCAAAAAAATAAAATTACAGTGGTGGAAAGAGCAAACCATAAAAATGAATACAAACTGATACAAATAAATACAAATAGATACTAAATTGATCATATACCCACACACAAAAAGAAATAATCCAAAAAACTTTTGAATATAACAATCCAATAGTATACCTTTTGTAGGATATGTTCTATCTGTTTAATTTTTTAATTTTTATTTATCTTTTCTCATTTCAGTTGGGATTGGAGGATATATTCTACAGACCAAAAAAAAGCTTCAAGAAAATCTTGAATTTTACTTAGTAGGTTTTATTTTGGCGTATTATTGACATGGTAATTATGAAGCTATTTCACGTATACTGTATGAAAGAGTAAATGTATTGGTATTTTAGGGATCCAGGACTCTCACTGTGGTAAAAGGGAAATACAAATGTGGAGTACGGGAAGGTAAGGAAGAATCTTGTGACATTATATTGAATTGAAGGGAATTGGAGGTATCAGTGTGAAGTCACTATTTTATAAATAGCTACACACACAGACACACACACACACATACAGGTTTGGCTCTTTCCAGACAAGGACTAGAAGCAATGGTACCCATTAGCAATGAGCATAATCACCACCCAGACCTTGGTTACTATTAATAAATATGATTTCCCACAAAAAGGAACCAGGTTTCCTTGGAGAAATTGCTCATTCCAGATCTAGGGTAGTGAAAGTAGAAGCAGAGCCTGGAATATCTTATTCTGCTGAAAAGTGAAGAATTGCTGAAAGACTAATGAGGACGTGTCAAAAGGACACAGGAGCCAGCCTGAAGGCGCTTTTATTGGAAGGCAGCTACACTCACCATTATATCACCAATGCAGCACTAAAGGAGCTTTTATTGGCTAAAGTTTGGACAATTTGAGCTTCAAAAAGAATAGCAGTGTTAATGGATTATAATACTGTATCTAAAAAAGAATCCATGAGTTCATGAGGCCAGAAGTCCAGATATTTTAAAAGGGGAATATAGCTGACTTATACAGAAGAATATCTGCTAATATATAAAAAGGAATCATAATTAAATTAGAAATCATCACTTTGTAGCCAACAATGTAATAACTAATTAGGAAGAATCATCAATGTATCCAAAATCCTCTGAGTGAAATGTTGGGGAACATGATGTTCACAGTCCAAAGTTACCACCCCCACACATTACTGATTAACTACAAATGGAAAATATGTTTTTACAGCAGACACTGCTTTAATCCAGTGATAAAATTCAGCCCTGCTAGTAATTGGACAACCTGACATCATGTGCCTCTTGATGGGGTGCAATGGGAACTACACATCATCACACATGCAGTGTTCTTGACCAAAAATGTTTGACTTAAATTTAGTTAAGAAAATATAATGTGGCAAATCCAGAATGTGGGATATATCATAAAACAATTGGACAGTACTCTTCAAAAAGATTCAGTGTTATGAAAGAGTTAAAAATACATCAGGAGGCCAGGCATGGTGGCTCACACCTGTAATCCCAGCCGTTTGGGAGGCCGAGGCAGGTGGATCACTTGAGGCCAGGAGTTCAAGACCAGCCTGGCCAACATGGCAAAACCCCTTCTCTACTAAGAATACAAAAATTAGCTGGGCGTGGTAGCATATGCCTGTAGTCCCAGCTACTCAGGAGGCTGAGGCACGAGAATTGCTCGAACCCGGGAGGCAGAAGTTGTGGTGAGCCAAGATAGCGCCATTGCACTCCAGCCTAGGTGACAGAGCGAGACCCTGTCTCAAAAATAAATACAAACATCAGGGCAGTTTTCTAGGCTAAAAGAGAGTGAAGAGATGTGATGAACAAATGCTATGTGTGAATCTTGATTGAATCCTAGATTTTAAAAAACAGCTGTATAAGATATTTTGGGATTATTAGGGAAATCTGCATATGTACTGCATAATAGATACTATTTTGTATCAATGTTAAAATATTGTGTATTCGGTGTTTGATAATGGTTATTTGGATTATGTAGAGGACTCATGTTGGGGTATTTAGGGGTGAAGTGTCATGTTTGCAACTTTCAAATGGCTCAGCAAAAAGTTGTGTGTGTGTATTAAGATAAAGAAAGCACATACGGCAAAATATTAACAATTGCATCTTGGTGAAGAGGATATGAGACTCAATTTCTCTGTCAGCTTAAAAATTTTCCCAATAAGTTGGGGAAAGTAATAATGGAAAAGTAAACAGTTCAAGAAAAACAAACATTTTCTGCTTATTAAACCAGTTCCTCCCACCTCACTGTAGTTTGTGTTTTAAAACAACATCCAGTGCTGCCAAGGTCATGGGGAAGCTGGTACAGTGAATTACCAGTGGCATGACCACGGCTCAGCCTGCATGAGCCAGCATGCAGCAATGCTTATCAAACACAGGAACACTTCCATGCTGGCTGAGGCAGGCATTGTCCTGAGGATTCTTTTCAAGGAATTAGGTTGAAAAAGGAAAAAAAAAATATGCCTGAAAATTGAAAATGAAAACAATCTAAATGTCTAGTAATAAGGGTTAGATTTAGGAAATTTTGCTCCACCAGTGGATGGAGTATTATGCAAGCATTAAACATGGGTTTTAAGACTTCCAAAAAAAAAAAAAA
>NW_012114422.1:757206-764795 GCF_000951035.1 Colobus angolensis palliatus
TGATTTCAACTTTGAAAATAAAAGTGTAAATATGGCTGGACACAGTGGCTCATGCCTGTAATCCCAGCACTCTGGGAGGCCGAGAAGGGCATGTCATTTGAGGTCAGGAGTTCGAGACCAGCCTAACCAACATGGTGAAACTCCACCTCTACTAAAAATACAAAAATTAGCTAGGAGTGGTAGCACGCACCTGTAGTCCCAGGTATTTGGGAGGCTGAGGCAGGAGGCTGAGGCAGGAGAATCGCTTGAACCCAGGAGGTGGAGGTTCCAGTGAGCCAAGATCACACCACTGCACTCCAGCCTGGGCTACACAGCAAGACTCTGTCTCAAAACAAAAAAGTTTTGGAAATATGACATATCTTTCAGGAATTTACATCTCATATTACTATATTACTATATTAAAGATTAACTCGGCTGGGCGCAGTGGCTCACGCCTGTAATCCCAGCACTTTGGGAGGCCGAGGAGGGTGGATCACAAGATCAGGAGATCGAAACCATCCTGGCTAACATGGTGAAACCCTGTCTCTATTAAAAAGATGAAAAATTAGCCTGGTGTGGTGGCAGGTGCCTGTAGTCGCAGCTGCTCTGGAGGCTGAGACAGGAGAATGGCGTGAACTTGGGAGGCGGAGCTTGCAGTGAGCCGAGACTGCGCCACTGCACGCCAGCCTGGGTGACAGAACGAGACTCCGTCTCAAAAAAATTAATAATAAATAAAAATGAATAAATAAAGATTAACTCATATAAACTCATTTTACTGTTTATTGGCTAAACATGCAAGCTTATTTTCTTAGCACAACTATTAACATATCTTCCTCCACAATATTTCCACCTTAACACCAATTTGGGTAGCTCAGATAAACTGAAATACTCGTGGAATTTCACCCTTGCTCATCATGGCAGCTGACATTTAAATTCCGTTCAGGTACAATTTATTTCTTTGCCCATAATGTATCAATTTTTTTTCCATTTTATTATTTATTTATTTTCATAAGGCCTTTTCCCAATGTTATCTATTTTTAAACACATACACCAGCACTTCTCAAAGTATGGTCTCAGAACCAGTGGCATTAGCATTACTTGGGAACTTGTTTGAAACACCAGTTCTCAGGCCCCACCTGAGAACTACTGAATTAGAAAATCTGGAGGTTGGATCCAGCAACCTGTGTTTTAAGAAGACCTCCAGCTGATTCTGATGCAGGCTAAAGTGTGAGAGCTACTGCATGAGACAGTCCAATGGCCATGCTTGATAATACTGAACTCAAATGGGTTTCTTATAGTTCATGAACCCTGAATAAAAACAGCTGGCTTAGAGTGTTCAACTGTCCTGGTTTGCCTGAGACTAAGGAGTTTCCTAGGATGCAGGACAAGGTGTGCAGCCATCACCACTATCTAATTCAAAAACATTTCATCACCCCAAAGGAGAAACCCCAACATTCTCTAGCAGTCACTCACCATCCCGCCTCTTCCAACCCTTAGCAACCACTAATTAACTTTCAACATAGGTACTTTCATTCCCCATGTAAAAGTGAGGAAAGGGAGATCTAGATATTTTAGTGACTTTTCTTGAGGTTTTCTGATGAGGCTAGAGCTGGGATTTGAACTCACTAAATGATTCTCTCCTTTCTAGACATATTTATGCACCATTTGTTTCTTCAAGTTATTATATTTGCTTGTTACTGTAGATGGGGAGGCATCAAAACAACCAAACAACCACTTGCAAACTATTGTTATCATGTAGAAATAGTTGGTTTGTTCTGACAGACCCGTTCACCCAGATGTGGGGGCTTTAATTTTGTTAACCTTACACTTTCTTAATGAAAGAGAATTGCTTTTGTTTACTTTACAGTTGAAACACACTTGCCCTCCCCAGGAAAGAAGAAAAATAAAGCTCTTGAAATTAGCCAATTAAATTGAAATTGACTTTATTTTAAATCTAAGGAAGAAAACAAGTTTTAGTCCCCTTAAGAGCCATATATCTTAAATATAGTAATTCGGCTTTAGTCTATTAAGCTTCTGATCAAGATGAATAAACTGCATACAAAATTAAGACAGAGTTTAACAGGATTAGAAAAGGGAGGTCAGGGAAAAGATGTGGATGTTATATTTTGAATAATTTGGAGTTCAAACCAACTTGGAAGCTTTCCTTTTAGCAGATATTATTTTAATAAGTCTAATTGTCTACCGACTGCTTTAATCTAATTCTGGAAACCAATAAATTGTAATCTAATTGTTAGATGATGAAAGACAGTGATTTGGGGAAACTAATGTGTTTACATGCAGTTTTTGTCCAAGTTTAGCTTTGTGAAAAGCAGTCAGAAATATCCGATCTTGACTTCAAGGGTAAAAATGCATCTAGGGATACACACCCATGTAGCTGGGTATATGTCTTCCTTCGTGGGCTCTCTTTATATGCCAGAAAATCTATTTCAGTTGACGCAGATAATACCAGGCCCGCACACCCCAGCCTCCAGAGGCCCTCAGGGGAAAGGGCTGGAGAACAGCAAGTCCCCGGAACAATTGGGGAGCCTGTTCACAATTTTGGCTGTCTGTGTCGCTGCCCTGCCAGTCTGTCTGAAGCATCTGGGGAACACCCAGTCTTTGCAGAAGCTTGAACTTGGCCCTAAAGAACAAAAATGAATCAGAAATTGTCCTTGAAGCTGAGAACAGGGGCCTTCACTCTCCTGTCTAGTGTTTCTGCCATTCAGCCACATCTATACGAGAAGACCACGACTCTTGAGCACTCAGCGAACCTATGTGCTGGAAGGAGGGGAAAATGTAGATTCCTTCCCACCCCAGCCCTGGACATGCTGGTCCTGTGGTCTCTCTACCCACCAACAGTTAGCATGTTCATCTTCTGTTGGTTTCACGAAACCACGGTGATGGTCATGCTTCTGTGCCTGGTCCAGGCTGTTGCTCAGCTGGAACATTCACACCTCACTTCTGTGCCAGACTGACTCTCTGCTGGTCCTTCTGGACTTGGCTTGTTTTAGCCTGCTTGGATGTCTTTCCTGATCTCCCTCATCTGCAGTCTCAGTAGTGCTTTCCTCAGAACTCCTCCTCTAGTGTTCACCCAATTCAGTTTTGTATCTTCCTATTACGTGAGCTGCTGTACTCCATTACTATCTTTTTAAAAAATAATTCGGAGTCCCTTGTTAGATGATTTTTTCGGGAACTGGCCTATTATATTGATCTCTGTATCCCCAGGACCTGGTATCATACCTGGCTTATAGCACTTGTGATGGTTAATACTGAGTGTCAACTTGATTGGATTGAGGGATACAAAATGTTAATCCTGGGTGTGTCTGTTTGGGTGTTGCCAAAAGAGATTAACATTGGAGTCTGTGGGCTGGGGAAGGCACATCTACCCTTCAACTGGTGGGCACAATCTAATCAGCTTCCAGTGAATATAAAGCAGGCAGGAAAACGTGAAAAGAAGAGATGGGTCTAGCCTCCCAGCCTACATCTTTCTCCCCTGCTGGATGCTTCCTGCCCTTGAACATTGGACTCCAAGTTCTTCAGTATGGGGATTCAGACCGGCTCTCTTTGCTCCTCAGCTTGCAGACAGCCTATTGTGGGGCCTTGTGATTGTGTGAGTTAATACTTAATAAACTCATATATAGATATAGATATATATAAAGATATATACATATCCTATTCGTTCTGTCCCTCTAAGAGAACCCTAATACAGCAGGCATTTCATTCATTCAAAAATATTCACTGGGCATCTCCCGTGTGCCAGGTACAGCGTAGGGTGCTTCAGGTAAACAGCATTATAGTGCTTGCTGAATGAACAGTCTCTGATATAGTTTGGATATTTTCCCCCTCCAAATATCACAGAAAAATATGATCCCCAATGTTGGAGGTGGGGCCTTGTCAGACGCAACCGTCACCACCAGTCAGAGGCTTATCAGACTGGCAATTCTTAAACTCTGTACCAGAGGAAAGCAGAGGAACTTGTTAAAAATACATATTGTAGGGCCAGACTTACATAAGAAACGGGGGAACTTGTTAAAAATACAGATTGTAGGCCCAGACTTAAATAAAAATTGGGGGGACTGGAGCACATGAATTTGGATTAAATTACAAGTGCCCCAGATGATTCCGATGTTTGGGATCCACTACTTAGAAAAGAAATCCCGATGCCTAAATCTGACCCCTTCATCTGAGCTGTGTGATCTCTCATGTGCAGCTAGTGTTGAGAACCACTAACATAAAATAATACACATTAGAATCACCAGGAAGCTTTAATAACTTTTCAAATTCCTGGACCCAACCACTAAAGATTCTAATTTAATTGGCCTGGGACTCAGGTACTGATATTTTTCAAAAGCTCTCAAGGTAATTCTGAAATTCAGCAAAAGTTGAGAACCACCAATTCAGACTAAGTGACTTACCCCGTGTCGCAAGGTGCATCAGAACTTACTGCCTTCCTTACACAGCAGTTGTGAATGCAGTATGGCTATGGAAAGCGATTGCTGACTAATGTGTTATAAAGTATGGTGGTGATGATGATGATGACAGTGATGATGATATTTCTTGAGTGCTTCCTATGCACCAGGCACTATGCTAAGCATTTTATGAGCTTAATCTCATTGAATCTTCAACATTAACCTGCTGGTATTATTTTCCCTTTTCCTTGATTATAATATGTCATCAGTTGAGGACTATCAATTTAATAACAGTTATTAGAGGCTGTTGCTTGTTAATAGGAAAATATTTCTTCAGTCCTCTAGAGACAAAGATTTGCTTTGATTAGAATAAATGTAAATTTTGACTTATTTAACATGAAATACAAATAAACACGTGTGATGCTATCAGTGCAAATCACTCCTCTCATGTGATATCAAACAAACAGATACCTTCTATGTAACCCTCCAAGCTCACCTACATTCACAAATGTCACTTATGTCTCATGCTGGGGTATCCATACTTGGCCTGGAAGCTGGCAAATTTATTTAGACACATTCCATTTCAGGAATAATAAAACGCAGGGAAAATGTGTATCTTTGAGTCACAGAATCATGGTATTATTCCTATTTTCAGGTGAGGCTTTAAAAGATTAAGTGACTTGTCCAAAGTCCCAGGGTTCATTCTACAGCCAAGCCAGAAATAACAACCCAGTGCCCTTGATGCTGGAGTTCTCCAGAAGCTCCTCTCCTGACATACCTTCCACTGACAAACTTTCCTTGAAAAGAACAAAGTAGTCTGTCAGAACAAAATTTTGCCAGCTCTGTCTGCTGCCAGCACTTGGAAATAGGAGTCCCATGGGTTTGCAAACAAATGAAAGCAGTGGTGGGCTTGCAAAACCTCACCACTCCTTAGAGTTCAGTTGATATGTCTCTCAATGCAATGCAGGGACTAATTTTAAAGCATTTTGAAACAAGCACAATAACTGAAAATTCTGAGTTCAACAAGAAACAAACCCATTTATCTTTGAAGAAAAGTCAAGTCAATTAAGAAATGAAAAATAGGTTGAGACTAGAAAAATGAGAATGGAAATGATCGATTGGAGAAGTTTTCAGTCATTACCAAATGGTCAGTATGACCACATTTATCTGATATTATTTGGTTCTTCTCTTTCTTTCAAAAGTACTATTTAGTTATAAGAATATTAAATGCTGGCTGGTGCAGTGGCTCACACCTATAATCTCAGCACTTTGGGAGACTGAGGCTGGAGGATCGCTTGAGCTCAGGAGTGAGACCAACGTGGGCAACATGGCGAGACCTTATCTCTACCAAAAGTAAAAAAATAAGTTGAACATGGTGGCATGCGCCTGTAGTCCCAGCTACTTGGGAGGCTGAGGTGGGTGGATCACTTGAGCCTGGGAGATGGAGGCTGTGGTGAACTATGATCTTGCCAAGACCGTGTCTCAAAAAAAAAAAAAAAAAAAAAAAAAAAAAAGAAAGAAAGAAAAGAAAACAGAAAAGTAAACACCACTTTTTTTTTTTAATAAAAAGCAACAAAGAAAATTTGGACATTAATAAACATTCCCATTAATCCCATCTCTACTCTCCTAAGAGATCATCCTTTTAGTGCCTGTTTGTCCAAAAATATATGTCTAAAATTGATTTCTCTTTCTTAAAGAGAAAGTATATATCTATAGTCTTAACTTTCCTTTTTCTTTCCAACTATATAAATATAGTGGCCACCTTACATTATTTTAAGCAGAAGGTAAATTAGACGATCCACTGCGAAGACTTTGGATTTCTTTTGTAACTCCCAGTGTTGGTTTGGCACAATGGAAACGTCCTTAAATGCAGCCATATTGTCCCAGCTTTAGTAAAACTCTATTTATAAATTAAATCCAAAGTAACCAGAGACATTGGCATAATCTTTGGTCTTCTCTGCCAGTACAGAGAAATCTCAATTTGTGGTTTCCAACATTTGTAAAGTGGTAAATAGCAACCTCTCTCCACTGTTAACTCCCACCTCAAGTCAGCAGGATGCTGGTAAACTGGCTTGGGTGGGAGTGAGGGGAACCCCTGGCATGTCATGTTTACTGATTTCCATTGGGTAAATGCTCCACGATTGGCTCACAAAATTCCTAATATTTAACAATTGACTTTGAACTGTTCTAACACATCAGTGTCAAGTCATTCAATGACTAATTATGGCACATATATGACCCTTTGATATAACACTCTTGTAGGCTTATTTCATACATGTTGTCACTGCACCTAAAAGAAAAGTGGTATAATGGAACCAATGACCCAAAACCAAAACATGTGGGGAAAAGTGAATTAGAGAACATCTCTCTCATTATTTATTTATAAGAGGAAATTCTAGCATATAACTTCCAAGTATGATGAAGTTCTTCTGTAGATATGTAGGTATCAGTATTATGCTAACATTTTTTCTTTTCCTAGATAAAAGTAAAGTGGCCCACAAGTCTGGTTTTATGTTATGTTAATATTCATTAGGTATTCTTTGCAATTTTCCCGTTTGCAGCTGTTAAATCACTTATGCCTTCAATATTTTTTCCTGCATAATGATTTTGTTATGGAAGCTAATACAGTAAGCATTTTAAAGTCTTACCAGTTGTGACATTGAAATAATGAGACTTTAAAATCCAACCACGTATCTGGAAATATAGGAACACCATTCATTTATTTTTTAGAAGACCACACACTCATGCTAATGAGGATGCCATTGCTTAAAATGTTTTGGAAATTCTCTTTGGGAATTGCCTTTGGCACAAGATTATGCAGTGTGGATGAACATTAGTTTCACTGCCCTAATAGTGGTGCTTCATATTTTTCTAACTAAAATTATAAAATACAACCTCTGATACAGGGTAATGAGCATTGGATATTGATTCAGAAGATCTGGATTCAAGTTTAACCTCTGTCACCTACTCGTCTTGTACTCTGCCTATCCCTTAACTGCTCCTAACCTTACTTTCCTCCCGCAATTTGAGAATGAAAGTACACTCATGCGTCGCTTAACGACAGGGATGTGTTCTGGGAAATGACTTGTTTTTCTAAGACCACCAGAGCGAGCACAAAAGAACCAGCAAGTAGGCAAAGGTCAGGAGCAAAACTGCAAGTTTATTTTGGTAACCTAAGGTGTGGGGAAGAAGTCTGTCGGC
>NW_012114422.1:764930-776785 GCF_000951035.1 Colobus angolensis palliatus
GGCGTGTCCGGGGCGTTCCGCAGGTGCGACCAGGTAAATCTTGGTCTCTTTGGATTGACGTCACCTGGCGCATGCCCAGTTGATCTGCACCTTTCCTGGGCGCTGGCTGCAATTTCGCACGCGCGGGAAGAGCTGGTGGTGAAGAAGAACCTGGAAGTGCACCATCTTGCCTCCGTTCGTCCAAACAGGAAACACATTGTTAGGTAACTTCATTGTTGTGTGAACATCATAGAGTTTACTTACACAGCCTAGATGGTATAGCCTACCAAACACTTAGGCTAGATGGTATGGCCTATTGCTTCTGGGCTACAAACCTGTACAGCATGTTCTGAATACTGTGGGCGATTGTAGCACAATGATAAGTGGTGTTTGTGTAAACACATCTCAGTATAGAAAAGGTACAGTAAAAATATGTATAATCAATATAAAATGGTACATCTGAATAGGGCACGTATCATGAATGGAGCTTGCAGGACTGGAAGTTGCTCTGGGTGAGTCAGTGAGTGGTGAGTGAATGTGAAGGCCTAGGACATGACTGTACACTATGGTAGACTATAAAGACTGTACACTTAGGCTACACTAAATTTATTTTTAAAAATTCCTTTCTTCAGTAATAAATTAACCTTAGCTTACTATAGTTTTTTACTTTATAAATTTTTATTTTTATTAACTTTTTAACTCTTATAATCACACAGCTTAAAACACAAACACATTATACAGTTGTTCAAAATATTTTCTTTATATCCTTATTCTGTGGTATGGTTAGGCTTTGCGTTCCCACCCCAATCTCACCTTGAATGGTAATAATCCCCACGTGTCAAGGGCGAGGTAGAGGTAATTGAATCATCAGGGCAGTTTCCCCCATACTGTTCTCATGGTAGTGAAGAAGTCTCACAGGCTCCGATGCTTTTATAAATGGGAGTTCCCCTGCCTAAGCTCTCCTGCCACCCCCAGGTAAGACAAGACTTTGCTCCTCATTTGCCTTCCGCCATGATTGTGAGGCCTCCTCAGCCATGTGGAACTGTGAGTCAATTAAACCTCTTTCTTTTATACATTACCCAGTCGCAGGTATGTCTTTATCAGCAGCGTGAGAACAGACTAATACATTCTATAAGCCTTTTTTCTATTTTTATTATTTCTTATTTTATTTACCTTTTAAACTTTTTTGTTAAAAACTAAGACACAAACACACACATTAACCTACCAGGGTCAGAATCATCAATATCACTGTCTTCCACCTCCACATCTTGACTCACTGGAAGCTCTTCAGGGACAGGAAAATGCATGGAGCTGTCATCTAATGTAATAGCAATGCCTTCTTGTCGAAGCCTCCTGAAGGACCTGCCTGAGGCTATTTTACAGTTCTAAAAAAACATAATAAGTAGAAGGAGTATACTTTAATGATAAAAAGTATAGTATAGGCCGGGCGCGGTGGCTCAAGCCTGTAATCCCAGCACTTTGGGAGGCCGAGACAGGTGGATCACGAGGTCAGGAGATCGAGACCATCCTGGTCTACATGGTGAAACCCCGTCTCTACTAAAAAATACAAAAAACTAGCCGGGCGAGATGGCGGGCGCCTGTAGTCCCAGCTACTCGGGAGGCTGAGGCAGGAGAATGGCGTAAACCTGGGAGGCGGAGCTTGCAGTGAGCCGAGATCGCGCCACTGCACTCCAGCCTGGGCGACAGAGCGAGACTCCGTCTCAAAAAAAAAAAAAAAAAAAAGTATAGTATAGTAAATGCTAGGTGACAAGAATTTTTCAGCTCCACTATAATCTTATGGGACCACTGTCATGTATGTGGTTTATCACTGACTGAAATGTCATTGTGTGGTGCATGACTGTACCTGCTCCAGGAGTTGTCCTGAAGATTAAATAATACAAGGCATTGTGATAACACCTTGTGAAATGAAACACGCTATCCAAATGAAAGTCATCATTGGTCCAGCTTGATTAGAATTGAATGGGCTTGGCTATTTCCAAAATTCAGATGTATTCCCTGAAAGCAAAAATGTTCCACCATCAAAAAAAGTGTTTGTAGTGTGAAAAGAAATATGTTTGGTCTCTGTCCCAGTTGTTGGCTCAGAGCTCATAAAGCCCTTGGAATTTCCTGAATGACAGGAGTGTCTTTGATTCTTTGCAAGGAGCCCCTTTTGAACATGCCTGAGTTTATGCTAATGAGGGGATTTAGAGTGGGGCCCAGATAGTGTCAGGATGGGGCCAGTCACCAGAAGGATTATAGAAACTTGGGACTTTCAGCCCAATTCACCTACCTTATGATTGGGATGAGGGGAATTCAAACTGTTAAAAACTCTCAAACAACAAGATTTGATGAATTTCCAGGTGGGTGAACACATGGAGGTGATGGGAGGGTGGGCACCTGGAGAAGGCATGGAAGCTCTGCACTCCTCACCTTGTAGCCCATACCTTGCCCTGTGCGTCTCTTCCATCTGGCGGTTCCTGAGCTGTAGCCTGTAAAATAAACTAATAAATGTAAGCGAAGTGTTTCCCTGAGTGCTGAACTATTCTAGCAAATTATCAAACCTGGGGGAGAGGGGGTCTTAGAAACCCTCAGTTTATAGAGGATTGGTCAGAAGTAAGGAAGGCCCAGACTTTCATCTGGCATCTGAAGTAGGGGCAGTCTGTGGGACTGAGACTTTTCACTTGTGGGATCTGAGGCTACCCGTCCAGTAGATAGTGTCAGGATTGAATTAAATTGTAGGACCCCGGTCCCTCTCCTGCTCCGCCTCACCCCACCCCCATGTCGGGAGACTTGCTTCATGTGGGGAACCCCCCATGCCCCACATTTGGTGTTAGAAATGTTGTGTGAGTCTAGAGAGTATTTTTTTCAGAGTATTCAAAAAAAGTTTAGAAGACACTTATATGGATCCCTCAGGTCAGTTTGTTGAACCCAAGTGAGGACTCAGGGATTATGGGCCCTAGATCATTTTGAGAGCTGAGATCCAGAGAAAGCATATCCTGTACTGAAGCCCTCCTCACTCTCCAGGTCCTGAGTGTTCTCGTTTCTTCCTGATTCTCTGCTTCCCACCCACTCCACTGGATAAAAGCAGGATGGCTGTATGCAGGGCATTTATGACAATAAAATTTGAAAGGATCCTAGCTGGGCTTTTGACAAGAACATCTTCATCTCTCTCTCACACCAGCAGCCTGGGCCAGCCAGCTCTCCTCCTTTTGAACGCCTCACTCAGTACTGCTGCTATTCTTGCCATTTTGAGATAGCTTTGACCTGAGGGGCAGGATCACAAATTCCACAGCAGAGCACAGGACATGAAGAGGTTGTTCTGTCATCGTCTGAGGCGATGAGGGAGAAATTAACTCCAGGCCCAGCAGATCCCAACCAGCCCACCCCTAATCAGATGGGTCATATGAATGAAACATTTAGCCAGGTTATCCAGTTTCTTGCTGTAAAACTAGCCCTTTGCAGTCTGCTGGAGCAATTACTGAAGTCTGTCATCTGCAATGCTCCTTTCGGATCTAAAAGTATTCTCTCTTTTAATTTCTCATGTTAATCAAAACAATAAATAGCAACCACTTAGGTATCCCAACAATGACTGCACTACATATAGTTTACAAAACAGAACAGCAGATAAACACATATCATTTTATTGCATGCTATGTGTTTTCTTCATTGTAGATTTAAAAGTGTGCTTTGTTTACAAGAAAATAAGTAAAGAAAACTGCTTCACATTCTGAGGCGAAAAGAAATCCTCTCACATGTAGCTGTAAAATTTTCATTTATGGTGATGAGTTGTCCTGTGTCATAGAATCCTTATTAACAGACGTTTTACTGTGAATGCTCTCTCTCTATTGTGTTGTTTGATAGTGCAGGGGTTTGTAGTTAGTATAAGTAAAGGATGAACTGTCTAAACGAAAAAGCAAACACAGGCCAGGTATGGTGGCTCACACCTGTAATCCCAGCTACTCGGGAGGCTGAGGCATAAGAATCACTTGAACCCAGGAGGCGGAGGTTGCAGTGAGCTAAGATCATGCCACCGCACTCCAGCCTGGGCAACAGAGTGAGACTCTGTCTCAAAAACAAACAAACAAACCCCACAAATCTAATAATATTTGAAAAGACACAACAGTTTCAGTGACAGATTAAACACAAAAAATACACTGGTCCCTGATTTGGTTATCCTTGGTTAGAGCCACTGTAGATTATAAAAATGTAAAAACAAATTCTCAGTTTTTTAAAGGAATTCCTTGAGATGGGGGAATTTTAATGAGCTACTTCTATTGGTATTCTTCAACCCTCAAGTTAGAAGCTAAGTATTTGATGTTTCAAGGTAAATTAGATTTTGAAGCAGCAGACGAAATATTCAGCTGTTCTCATCCACCAGTAAACAATACCTCACGCCCATTTTATAAAGCTTTCAGTTATGTTTTTTCTTATCTGCTGTTGCTGCCTGTAGGCATTTGCATAACATACCTCCTGGCTCCTGGTCATTAGTCCCATCAATTATTAGTTTCTCAAATTCAAGCACAACCTCCAAGGTCTTAGTGTTAATGTTAAATTACTTAATTGAAGAATATTTAAGAAATGATGAAACTAAATCTTCTCTCTTTTCTCCTAATGGAGACTTAATAGTCTTTCCCAAGGGGTATTTTTAAATTAAATCTTTTTAAAATTTAAAGGAAGTTCATTTTACAACTTAAAGGTGATTTCCCTTTAGAATGTTTAGCAATTTTCCTTGTTTATTTTCTTATAAACAAAGCTCACTTTTAAATATAAAGTGCAAAAAAGATACAGAGTACAGTAAAATGATACATATTTATCTGTTTATCTGTTTAGTAAACCATATGTAGTGCAATCATTGTTGAAATACAAAATAAAGACTAAAATAATGGACATAAAAGTAACCTGTAGTCTCACCATCAAAAGAATAATTTAACATTTTAATGTGTATCCTTTATAAAATATTGGATTTCAACTGCAAATGTATTTGCAGAACTGTTTTGGGTGCTGAGAGAAAGAGAGATGAATGAAGCATAGTCTTCATCTCCCAAGGGCTTACAAATAAGGTATTCATCTTATTGATCAGGGCCTACTTCGTTCATAGAAAAGTTAGTTGATAGTTGTTAATTTTCCACATTTTGAATATTTATGGGTTTTAAGCTCAATTGAAAAGAGTTCTCTCCCAGGTACGTCAAAGTCTACTACAACCTCTTTTTAACTTACTGCCTTTTGTGGCTTGTTCCTTGGGCCCAGATTGTAGTTAATGGATTTGATGGTATCCGGACATATTTAGTTACACTGATTCCTCTAACAAAACAGTCATTTCTCAGTGTACATTATGTTAGTTCCTTGGACTGGAGATAGGTGCTATATAGGGAAATAAATTTTATGGCTAGAAATGTTTGGGAAATTCTATGTTAAACAAGCATGTAGAATACAAAATCAATTGTTTAATGAGTGATCAATCTAAATGTGGAAGTTAAATCTATCAAGCCTCTAGAAGAAAATGTAAGAAAATATTTTCATGACCATGAGGTACGCAAAGATTTCTTAGGACATCAAAAAAGGACAAATTTGACTTCAACAAAATTAAAAACAGTCAAAAGACGTAGCTTTCCGTTTTTAAAGAAATAGTTAAAATGAAAGGCAATTCATAGACTGTGAGGAAATATTCACAATACATATATCTGACCAAGTACATCAAAGTAGTGATATCAGAATATATAAAGAACTACAACTTAATAATAAAAAAGACAAAACTAAAAAAGTTCAGGCAAAAGGCTTGAAGAGATACTTGACATAAAAAATATATAAACACTCAATAAGTACATGAAATGGTGCTTAACATTAACAGTAATCAAGAACATGCAATTAAAACCATGATATAGTACCACTTCACATCAACTGCAATGAGACTAAATAAGATTTAAATGCCAAGCATCAGAAAATATATGAACTGGCTGTGATACATTGATAGCAGGAATATAAAGTGGTATGACCACTTTGGAAAAGAGTTTGCCACTAAACAGATAGCTACTGGTAGCAAAAATTCCACTCTGAGTTGAACTTCTCGGCATCTGTATATTTATACATATTATCTGATACACACACACACGTACACACACACACACACAAAGTGAAAACCTTGCTGCACCCAAGAGGAATAAAAGAGTAAGTCCACAAAAATACTGATATAGAGAATGTTCATAGCAGCTTTATTTATAATGGGAATGAACTACTAGTTCACACAGTGTACATGAACTAGCGTGATTCACGACACAACAGAAACTTTGTATCAAAGGAAAGAAGCAGGCACAAACTAGTATTTACTGTAAGAGTATGTGAAACTAAGCTATGGTGATAGAAATCATTTAGAATGATTGCCTCTAGGGAAGGTCTTGGGGTAACTAGAAAGGAATACCAGGAGCTTTGTGGTGTAATGGAAATGTTCTCTCTCTTAATTTAGGCGATGGTAATACAAGTATATATTTTTTTAACTTCTAATTTTGATGTACATAATTTTCAGTTTACAGAAAACTTGCAAAGCCAGGACAAGAACTTCCATATTCTGTATCTAGGTTCCCCAACTGTTGGGTGTATGTATTTGCTGAAATTAATTGAACCATAAGCTTCAAATCTGGATGTAAATGTTACCTTAGTAAATAAAGTGGAGGAAAAGCTATTTTACTGAATAACTTCTCAGAATTAGTGAAGTCTCCAAAAAAAAAAAATTACACTTTATGTATTACTTCCCTAATTTTTTTTTGGATGAGAAACCTAGTTTTCAACAAAAGCCTGCTGGGCCAACATCCAGATGAATGCTCATTGGGACCCAATGCTCTAGTATAGCCCGTCTCAGCTCTGACTGCTCATTGGAATCACAGGAGGAGCTTTTCAAACCTTCTAAAGTCCAAGCTGCACCTTAGTCTAAATAAATTACACTCACCAGCAGAGCCAAGGAAGCTGTTTATATCCCAGGTGAGAGCTGGATGTGGCACTTACAATCCCAGCTACTTGGGAGGCTGAGGCAACATAGTGACACTCCCATTTTAAAACAAAACAACAGCAAATAAATCTCAGGTGATTCCAATGTGACCCATGGCTGAGAACCACTGTTTGACGAAAACATCATCTCACTTTTAAGCATTAACATTTGCCCCATTAGACAATGGCTCACACTTAATAAACATAACCAAGTCCAGCGACCTGGTGTCCTCCCTCAATGGATAGCTGCACTGGGAGCAGAGATCTATTTTACTGGCTAGTGCCCACCTAGCTGGTTCTCTGACTCTAGGACCCTGGCTTCTCCTCTTCACACCTCTGTTTCCTGCCTGCAGTTCACTTCAGTGGATGTCCTCTCTGGACAAGGTGCCCAGGTAGACCTATAGTATTTGCCTATTTTTTTCCTACCCAGCTCTATACTATTAAGTGGTCTGATTGGTTGCCTAGCCCCCTGTCATGTGACCAGCACCCAGCGAGAACAAGGCTTTGGTCTCTTGGGCTGTTCAGTTTGTATGCTGAACTTTCCCCAGCCATCCTACTTCCCGCTGTGTTTCTAGACCTGTTTCTGATCAAAGCTCCTGGTCTCTTGCCTCATTCTTGACCACAGTCTCAAACTGACCTCTTGTATCTGGCAGCTCATATTGCTTCTTTGGCCCAGCTGTTGGCTCCAAATGAGACTGTACTTCATGCATCTATCACAGGAGTTTCCTCTATCCTCTCTGGTACCAGCATTTTCTACCCCGACAAGGATCCCTCTCTGCTGCTAGCTGGGTCAGCCCAAGAGAAGGCGGCAGTTTCTCTGTGCCTCGGCTAACCTCCCTGGTCTCACCTAAAGGTGCAGTTTGGCCCTGATAACTCTCACTTGGCTGGTCTTACCCTCTGACCTGGCCTGACCAGCCTCTTATTTCCATTCGTTGGACACCACAGGGAATTAGGCATCCAGCTGAAGCCACTGTATCAGGTTTCTGTGTGCTTCCGAGGGGCTGGTGTCTGTCCTACATTCCATTCTACTGACCATGTGGTGCATTCTCGGTGCAGGCGGCTAGATGAAGTGCAGATCAGAAAATACAGCTGCTCACCCCTCAGAACTCCAAGTGCCCTCTCTGTCATCCATCTCCCCTGGCTCAGGCCTGCCCCTTCCTGGCCTGGGCTATAGCTTTGATCCAGGGTTTATCTTTATTTCTATTCATGGTTTATATCTGCCCCTAGCCTCAAGCCCATGTCATAGATCCCTCCAAGGGGATGGAGAGGCCACATTCCTGGCATCAGGTTCACGGACATCTGTTGTTTTGCCCACTTGGCCTCTCCACTCTCTTCTCCTGAGAACAACACCCAACTTTCGCTTAAGAAAACCAACACTCACCTCCAATCAGAAATAACATAGATCCAGCATACATGTCAAGTGTCCCTCCCTTGACCAAGGCATGGGCAGAAGGCCCAAACTAAATCATTCCAATATTCGCTGTCTGAAATTTGAGTGGAGTAGAGCAGGAAAAGTTTTAAAATGGCTGAAAATCATCAAACCTACTTATCTTGAAGGGTAATGCTTATTTGTTTCTATTAAGAGTCTCTGAACCCCTTAGTTCCTGCTGTTTTCTAAGATTTATTCTTTCATCCTACATTTTCTTCAATTCCCAGGCTTGTTTATTTACTTACTGATTTGTTTTCTCTAGTACCAAGAGCTGGTTCCATTGTTTGTGACCAGTACGTATAAGTAGTTTACAGTCAACTCTTTTTTATCTTTAAAATAATAATAAAATACTGAGAAGTATTTTACAGAATTATTTCATAAGGGTGACTTGTTTCCCAGGATCTCCTTGGAGTTCCATAGATTTTGTCTATTACCTGTATAATCCTAGCTGAGGTAATTTTTTAACATCTCTGAGCCTCAGTTTCCTCATTTGTAAAACAAAGCAAGCCAGTGATCCCCAACTCATGGAGACTCAGGGCAGGTTAGATGAGAAAACATTAACCACCGCCTGCTCAGAGCCTGGCACATCACAGGTAAACAAATGTTTGTTGAATGAGGCATTTATGTATTACTTCCCAGGTCTGTTTTGCTCTCCCAAAATGCTTTCTTAAAATCATGTAGTGGGAAGATTATGTAAAACTGTCCTTGGGACTTAATCATAGAAAATTCTCCTGACAAAGTACATTTTGGAGTATTTGATCCAGGAACATAGCCAGCGATTTGGCAAGCATAACTCTCCAGCAAAAACAGGGCCATTGTACAAAAGAACCTCTCATGCCTTTGGCTTCTCTGCTTTGGTTTGCTCTAACTTCTGCAGACGGTCATGCTCTACCTAGTAGAGAGTGGGATCTAAATTCTAAATCCACTGTCTTCCTAAGGAGGAAACGAAGGTACAAGGGAGACAAAGTGTGCAGCTTACCCACTGGCATGGTGTCAATAGAAGAAAAAAACTCTTTAGCTCTCTTACTCCCCCTGCCCCTCAACACTTGAGGAATTATGCCAAATTGAGGAGTAAACTCCCTGGATAAACAAATAATAGAGAAGCTCGCCTCATTTCAGAAAAACCTTCAGTATATGAAGACTATGAGAAGCACAAGAAGAGGTAGCAGCTGTGACTGGTGAGTGATTGGAATGTAGACTGTAGTCCCGTAGAGCAAAAGCCACAGCCAGAGTCCGACAGAGGCTTTTTATCCCTCACCCCACTTATCCCCTCTCCATTTCTGCAAATGGATGCATTTTGTATCTGCGTGAAACTGGAACATACTGAAGCAAGAAACAATAATAAACTTACATTGTGTTTATACTAATTTTTTTTTAGTTCCAGTTAATGCCCATGTCTTTAAAACTTAAAATAATTAAGAGATAGTTTTCATTTTTTAAGAGCCCAATCCAGCTATATTTGATGAAATTTAAAACAGAAATTTAAATCAGCAGTGGTATAATTACTGTCCAAATTAACTATAAATATTGATATGCAAAGTAAGGCACCCGAAGAGTGTCTGGCTCATGAAGGCACTTAATATTTTTGGGGTGAATGAATGAATGAAAAATAAATACCTATGTGAGCAAATCAAGTCACTTATTCATTTTTATGTTACCACTACAGAACATGGAGTTGGAAGGAGCCAGGAATGCTAGTTCTATCCTGATATTTTAAAGGGGAGGAACTGAAGCCAAAAGGAAGTCACTTGACTAAGGCACAGGCTGGTGGCAGTTCTGGAATTTTTTTACTTCCCTGAAAGTTGTTGTTCCAGACTTCTTCCCACAAGTGGAATTTTAATGTATACATGATTGGTTTATTGAATTAATAGCTTTTTCCCCATAAGTTTGCTCTGATTTTAGCATTCTTTGACTCACTCATACAACATATATTTGTTGCATGGTTACTCTGGGCTAGGCACTAATCTAAGCAGCAAACAAAATACATCAAGATCCTGCATTTAGGGAGCTTATATGCTAGTGGTAGCAGGGCAGGCAATAAAACAGAAAACAAGTCAATATATAATATCTCAGTGGGTAACAAATGCTCAAATAAAGCATAACGCAAATGATAGGAATCCATCTCTAGGTATGTACCCAAGAGAAATAACCTATGGCCACATAAAAACTTGCTCACAATTTTCACAGCATTATTCACAATAGCCAAAAAGTGAAAACAACTCAGATGTTCATCTACTGATAAGTAGAGGACTAAGATGTGGTATATCCATATGGAATATTATCTGCCAAGAAACAGCAATGAAGTACTGATACATGCCACAACATGGATGAATCTTAAAAACATTATGAGAAGTGAAGAAAGCTCATCACAAAGGACTGTATATTGTATAATTTCATGCATATGAAAAGTCCAGAATAGGCAAATATATAGAGTGGTCAGCCAGGGCTGGGGAACTGGGGTAATTGATGTGTCAGAGGGTGATGATCAAAGGGTACAGACTTTCTTTTTGGGGTGATGAAAATGTTGTACAATTGATAGTGGTGATGGTTGCACAACTCTGATAATACTAAAAGTCATTGAATTGTACACTTCAAATGAGTGAATTGTATGGTATGTGAACTGTGGGAGTGGGCTGCTGCTGTTTTATGAAGTATTGTCAAGAAAGCTCTCGCTGACAAAGTGACGTTTGAGCAGAGACTGCAAGCAATGGAGGAAGTACGCCTGTGGGTACCTGGGGGAATAGCATTCCAGGCACAGGGGACATCAAATGCAAAGGCCCAGAGGTGAATAAAAGATTAAGATGCTGGAGGAACAGCAAGAGGGTCACATGGCTTAGAGAGACTGAGAGGGAGGTGGCAGAAGAGGAAGTTAGAGAGTTAGCTAGGTGGGGTGGGTATGTGCTGGTGAGGCTTGTAGACCACTGAAGGACAGTAGTAGCCTTTCTCTGAGTGAGATGGGCATTTGCTGGAGAATTTTGAGCAGAGGCATGGCATGATTTTTGTGCAAATCACTCCACTGCTCTTATAATACATCTGAAAATTAACTGGTTTCACAACAGCATACAAAGGACATTTGGCTTTACTTCCGGGCCTAAAGTTCAGAAAATAAACAGAATCAGGGCAGGGGTCTCCCTCACCCAGGCCTGCTGGCAGCATTGCCCTGTCATCACTGTCAGAACCAGAGGGAGGTCAGGGAGGAGCCTGGAGCTCTGAGACTAGATCTGGTCTAGTCTTCATCTGGTCTTGGCAAGTCTTGTAAAAACTTTCTTCATGAGAGGAGACAGCCGTCAGATTAACCAGTAATTGTATTTGACACTAAGAATGCCAGGCCATAAAAGGATTATCTAATATAACTGGAAGGTTCCAAGACCAGTGATAGAGAGGCACAGTGGAAGCTGACTCTGAGTCCCTGCCTAAACCAAAGGATAGGCAGAGAGAAGATAAATTACTGAGTCCATGGACTTTAAAA
>NW_012114422.1:776850-787511 GCF_000951035.1 Colobus angolensis palliatus
TTTTTTACCAAGAGACACTGCAGAATCAATGGAGGTGAAAAGGGGAGGTGAGAGGAAGGAAGTAACAAAGTTTATTTACTTTAATAATGACTTATAATTGCCTTATTGTTTTTCAGAATTCATTTTTAAATATTTTCCCTTCCTTGGCACTTCAAATCAAACTATTTTAAAAATGTACACATTCTAAAACATCTTATTTTCTGTGGGTGAAGTTTAAGGAATAGATAATTCTCCCTCTAAGATGTATTCTGCTTGGCTAACTTCACTATGGACAACTTGCATTTACTTAAGTAAAAGAAATGATAGGGTCACGTACAAGATATTTTAACAGAATGCCTAATGATCTGGTTACTAGAGAAGTATGTTGGAGGAGGTGAGAAATGCCATCTTGAGTCCAGTAGTTCTCAGTATCTCAGAGGGCATTCCACAGGAAAACAGGAAATGCTGGTTGAATGGATGCATTTATAGAGAGCTGGTAATATACTTTTTCTGGACTCCTAAGAATGAGCCATCCAAAACACAACACATAAAATTGTATGCGCTCTGGGAAAAGATGTGGATAATTAAGATGAATAACCTATTGTAGGAAGAGCTCTCCTTGAGTGTGCTTATTATTCTTCAGGGAATTGAGACAAGTTTGGGGAAACAAAGTCGGTTTTATCAGAGTATCCAAGGCAACAACAACCCAACTGAATAGACTAGGTGTGTCAGAGGCTCACAGACCAGGCTAAAGAGCTGTGGCATTTACAGAATTAGGATGTAAGGTGAGTTTAGGGACTAAGGTTGTTTGGATTGGGGAGTGGTCTGATCAAGGGATCAACTTGTATCTTCTTTCTTCCCATCTTTGACCATACACTCTCATTAACTCTCTATCCTCTTTTCTTTCTTGTCCTTTTTCTCTCCATGCCATTTTCTCTATGTGTGTACTATTATACTGAACTGAAGCCTATTTTTATTGAGGCCTGGGTATTTACTGAAAAAGAAGTATTAGGTTCCCGTGTATATTTTTCATTTATTCTTCTGCAGTTTGCCCAGGAAAGAAAACTAAAACAAGAAACAGTAAGCTCTATGCTTACTTGTAAAAGTGGTCAACTGAAAAAAAAAACATTTTATAAGTGGATTCCTTCTTTTTCATGGATTGATGGTTTTTGACAGGGGAAAAAAAAAAAACTTTCCCCACTCACTCCAAATCTACATGGAAGTGCTCAAAATGATTCCTTCAGTCAGGAAAAAAAGTGGTGACTCTGAAAGGGAGAAAGGCTATCCTATTTATGTTATTTAATAGATAGAAATTGATTTTCGATAAGAAAGCAAGCAGCTGCAGACACTGATGTTCAGCTCTCATGAGAAATGGTTGCTCTATTTTAGGGTTCTTGCCAAAGCTGGAGCAGGTGCTGGCTTTTTTTTTCCTTCTTTTTTAATCACTCCTAGCTCTCAGGGGTTTAACTGGCCAGAAGGAGGCTGACAGTCAGTGGACCTATGCCCAAATGGGCTGCTGCTCAGGCAGCACAATGCTGAGACCAGCTCGATGGCTCTCATACAACTTTCAAAGCCCTTCTGAAATAGTTGGCTCGGTGGACTCCCACTCACATTATAATTAGAATCGCACCTGCTACGTCCAGCATGTGTTAAGTTTCTGAAAATACTAGAGAAGGAAGACAACAAAAATATTCATACTGATGTCCTTAAAGGGATTGTAGTTCTAGGACTTTGCGGGTGTGGGTAAGAAGGGAAGGGTGTAGGAATAGTCATTCGCCTTTGCTTTTTTTTTTTTTTTTTTTATTATACTTTAAGTTCTAGGGTACATGTGCATAACGTGCAGGTTTGTTACATATGTATACTTGTGCAATGTTGGTGTGCTGCACCCATCAACTCGTCAGCACCCATCAATTCATCATTTATATCAGGTATAACTCCCCAATGCAATCCCTCCCCCCTCCCCCCTCCCCATGATAAGCCCAGTGTGTGATGTTCCCCTTCCCGAGTCCAAGTGATCTCATTGTTCAGTTCCCACCTATGAGTGAGAACATGCGGTGTTTGGTTTTCTCTTCTTTTGATAGTTTGCTAAGAATGATGGTTTCCAGCTGCATCCATGTCCCTACAAAGGACGCAAACTCATCCTTTTTTATGGCTGCATAGTATTCCATGGTGTATATGTGCCACATTTTCTTAATCCAGTCTGTCACAGATGGACATTTGGGTTGATTCCAAGTCTTTGCTATTGTGAATAGTGCCGCAATAAACATACGTGTGCATGTGTCTTTGTAGTAGAGTAATTTATAATCCTTTGGGTATATACCCAGTAGTGGGATGGCTGGGTCATATGGTACATCTAGTTCTAGATCCTTGAGGAATCGCCATACTGTTTTCCATAATGGTTGAACTAGTTTACAATCCCACCAACAGTGTAAAAGTGTTCCTATTTCTCCACATCCTCTCCAACACTTGTTGTTTCCTGATTTTTTAATGATGGCCATTCTAACTGGTGTGAGATGGTATCTCATTGTGGTTTTGATTTGCATTTCTCTGATGGTGAGTATTCTAGTTAATGCAGGAGTGTGGGAACACTTTGAGGCAAATTGTGGTAGAATGCTTTTTTCTACCTATTTATTTTGTAGTTTTCAAGCATAAACTTAGTTTTGCCAAATTTTTGAGCCACTTTACTTCCTTTCAAAATTTTACTGAAATCTTTATTCAAAATCATGCTGACAATAGAAAGCTGGAAGGAGGAGAATGCAAGAGGCCACAGGGAGGTGCTAAGGGGGGAGGTGCTAAGGTCTAAGTGGATTTTCCGAGGAACCTGAACTCCCTGCTGGGAGTTCGCGAGCTTCCCTTCACTTGTGAGAGGCTGAAGTGCCCATAGAGCCCACCGGTCAAGAAAATGAGAGACTTGGGCCAGGCGTGAGAAAACTGGGAGTGAGGGGCATGCCATTCTACAGAGGATGTCCTTTCTTTAAGGCTACTCAGCTCCAGCCAATTTTTCCTGTGTGAGAATGTGAACTCAGTGTTGCTAGATCTTCCTGAGTTTTCAAAAGAAGCCAGAAATCTGGATGCTATAAAAAAAAAAAAGTTCCCAGTTTTTAAAACAGCGAACACTTTAGTCCATTTGTGCTATTATAACAAAAAGACCTGAGACTGGGTAATTTATAAAGAACCAGAAATTGATTTTATCGCAGTTCTGGAGGCTGGGGAGTCCAAGATCAAGGCACTGGCAGATGTGGGTGACTGCTGAGAGCTGCTGTCTGCTTCCAAGATGGCACCTTGTTGCTGAATCCTCCAGAGGGGAGGAACAGCAGAAGGTGAGAGGGCAAGTAAGCTGAGTGCTGCATGAAGCCTCTTATATAAAGGCCTGTATTCCATTCACGAGGCAAGGGCCCTCATGGCCTAATTGACTCCTAAAGATACCCTCTTAATATTATCGCATTGGCTACACCTGAATTTTGGAAGGGATACTTTCAAATCATAGCAGGGAGTTCGAACAAAACACATCTGTCTGCTGTATTTGGCCCATGGTCTGCCAACTTGTGAGCACTGCCCTAAAGGGCTTGTTATAGGTGTACCACCTACTGCTCACTCACCTCCCCGTCTGTGCCAGCTATGAAACATCATTGGTTCCAGCGTGGCTTAGCTTTGCCTCATTCTACCACCTGATTTCCTTAGAGAACTACACTTATCCTTTTCTTACTCCACATGGATTGGGTGAAAGTCACAAGTCTCAGATATGCTCATTAGCATTTTTCATCCTCTCTGGCAACTCAAATCAGTTCTATGAGATCAGTAGTGAATGTTTATGAAACAAATGGACCAAAGAATCTTTATTTCTGCTGAACTAGAGAGCTGTATGATGCCACTATATGAAGAGCCAGTTTGAGAGCGTGTCTTGGTCCATTTTCGGTTGCTATAATGAAACACCACAGACTGGGTAATTTATAAATAAAATAAATTTATTTATTGGCAGGGCATGGTGGCTCACACCTATAATCTCAGCACTTTGGGAGGCCAAAGTAGGAGAATCCCTTGATCCCAGGAGATCAAGACCAGCTTGGGCAATATAGTGAGACCTCATCTCTACAAAAAAACACATTTTTTTAAAATTAGCCAAGTGTAGTGGCACATACCTGTAGTTTCAGCTACTCAGGAGGCCGAGGTAGGAGGGTCACTTGAGCCTAGGAAGTGAACACAAGTGGAGGCTGCAGTGAGCCAGGATTGTACCACTGCACTCTAGCCTGGGTGACAGAGTGAGACTTTGTTTCAAAAAAAAAGAAAGAGAGAGAGAGAGAAAGAGAGAGAGGGAGGGAGGGAGGGAGGAAGGAAGGAAGGAAGGAAGGAAGGAAAGGAAGGAAGGAAGGAAGGAAGGAAGGAAGGAAGGAAGGAAAGAAGGAAGATTTATTTCTTACAATTCAGGAGGCTGGGAAGTCCAAGGCCAAAGGATCCACATCTGGTCGAGCCTTCTTACTGCATCATAGCATGGTGGAGGGCATCATATGGCAAGAGGACAAGAGCATGCCAGCTCAAATCTTTCTTCCTCTTCTTATGAAGCCACTGGTCCATTATGGGGGCCCTACCCTGATGACCTTATCTAATCCTAATTACCCCCAAAGGCCCTCACCACCTCCAAATATACTAACATATGAAATGTAGGGTACACATTCAAGTCATAGCAGGGAGTAAAGCCAACACAAAGGAAAATAGGAGAGAAAAAGAGGAGTCCAGATCGTGATCACATCAAGTGAACACCTGGATCCAGCTATGCCAACTGCTATACCCTTTGAGTTTACAGTTTAATGTACTGAGTTCCTATTACATTTAGGCAGTTTAAACTGAATGTCTTATCACTTGCAAGCAAGAGTCCAGATTAGACTTTGTCATTTCATTTAAGCATTTAATGAACATATATTGAGCATCTACTATATTCCAAGGCAATGATAGGATGTGCTGAGGATACAAATTTGAATGAGATAATTTCTTTTCTTTATAAATTAAAAATTTGAAAACTTATTTTATTAACACCTTGACACATTTGTGCTTTCTTTCTCCACCTCTCCCACTCTCTCTCGCAGCACACACATACTCTTCTTATTTTTTTTTTTCTCTGAAACATTTGAGAGTAAGTTGAAAAGATCAACTGGAATCAGGACAGTCTCATCATCAAATACAGAAAATTTAACATTGATCTAATGTTACCTATTATACAGCCCTTATTCAAATTTTACTACTATACTAATATTGAATATAGCAATGTTTAGGCCAGATGTGGTGGTTCATGCCTGTAATCCCAATACTTTGGGCGGCTAAGGCAGGCAGATAGATTCCCTTGAGCCTTGGAGTATGAGACCAGCCTGGGCCACATGGCAAAACCCCATCTCTAAAAAAAAATTATAAAAAAAAATTAGCAGGTTGTGGTGGCATGTACTTGTAGTCTCAGCTACCTGGGAGGCTGAGGTGGGAGGATCACTTGAGTCCCAGAGATTGAGGCTGCAGGGAGCTGTGATTGCCCCACTGCACTCCAACCTAGGTGACAGAGCTAGGGGGAAAAAAAGAATACAACAACTTTGTATTTATTTAATCTAGGATTTAATCCAGGATCGCACATTATATTTCTTTATCATGTTTCTTTAGTGTCCTTTAATGTGCAATGATTTATCAGCCTTCCATGGTTTTTCGTGACTTTAACATTTTGAAAGAGTACTTGCCTATTGTTTTACAGAATGTTGATTAGCAGAATGTAGAAACTAAGATCTGGGCACTTGAGGTTAGTCTGAGTGCCTTCTTGTGATTTGATTATGAGTATGCATTCTTGGCAGGAATACAATGTAAATGGTGTGTGTCTCTTTTGGTGCATCATGGCAGGAATCATCTGATGTCAGTTCATCCCATCCTGGGTGATGTTGACGGTAATCACTTGGCTGAAGTAGTATCTATCAGATTTAGGTAAAGGTACCATTTTCCCCTTTGTAATTAATAAGTAATATGAGAAGATGCTTTGAGTTTGTATAAGTATTTTGTTCCTCAACAAACAATCACCCAATAATTTTAGGATCCACTGATGATTTTTGCCTAAATCAGTTAACACAGCAGTTGAAAAATAGTAATGTTTAAAACTCTGTTGTTCCTTATACATTTTTTCAATTGGCTTTCTACTATAAATAAAAACTTTCTTTTTCTATTCCTTTTTTATGTTTGTTTTTAGGAATCTTTCCTTTTCACTTTTGAAATAAATTCAAACTTAAAACGTGCAAAAATAGAACAAAGAGCTTCCCCACTCTCTGAACCATTTGACGAAAAGTTGCTGACATCATGTCCAATATCCCTGAATACTTTAGAATATTCCTACAAACAATGACTGACTTTCTCCTACATAACCACGATACAACCATTTATATCAGGAAGTTAACATTGATAATTACTATCGTCTAATCCACAGACCCCATTCATTTCTCCAGTTGTTCCATTAATGTCCTTTATTGCAAGTGGATCCAGTACAGGAATACATGTTGCATTTAGTTGCCATATCTACTTATCTTTGTTTGGCTTTTATGACCTTGACCCTCTTAAAGGTCAGTTATTTTGTGGGATGTCCCTCAGTTTGCCTTTGCCTCATGCTTCCTTGTGAGTAGTTCATAACTTACATTTTGGTAAGATATCATGGAAGCGAGGCTGTGTCCTCAATGTATCCTCTGACGTGGTGTATGATTTCAATTTGTCTAACATGCTGATGTAACCTTCATTGTTTGATTAAAGTACTCTCTGCCTCAAGTTACTGCTTATAGTTACTCTCTTTCTCTTTATACTCAGTAAGTATCCTGTTCCTCATCAAACATTCACTCCATGTAAGTATCCTGTTCCTCATCAAACATTCACTCACTAATTTTATCATTTGTTGATATTTTTAGTTGAATTTATTATTACTGTGATGATTGCCACATAGTGATTTTTCTAATTTCATCATTGTGTTTATTTTTTCTTTTTTTTTCCAGTAGAGTCTCACTCTGTCACCCAGGCTGGAGTGCAGTGATGTGATCTTGGCTCGCTGCAACCTCTGCCACTGGGGTCAAGCAATTCTTGTGCCTCAGCCTCCAGAGTAGCTGGGACTACAGTCGTGCACCAACACGCCTGGCTAATTTTTGTATTTTTAGTAGAGATGGGGTTTCACCATGTTGACCAGGCTGGTCTCGAAGTGAACCCAGGTGATCCACCTGCCTCGGCCTCCCAGAGTGCTGGGATTACATGTATGCCAGCGCACCCGGCCTCAATTGACTTTCCAATGTAAAGAAAATTTTCCTATCTATCATCTATCTACCTACTTACTTATTCATTTATTTGTATCAGTATGGGCTTATGAATTCCCATTTTGTTTAATATGTTATAATCTGTTACTAATTATATTTATTTATTTATTTATTTATTTATTTGAGACAGGGCCTCACTCTGTCACCTAGGCTGGAGTGTGGGGCGTGATCACAACTCACTGCATCCTAGACCTCCCAAGCTTAGGTGATTCTCCCACCTCAGCCGCCCAAGTAGCTGGGACTACAGGCACGCATCACCATGCCCTGCTAATTTTTTGTGTTTTTTGTAGAGTCAAGGTTTCGCCATGTTGCCCAAGCTGGATGACATTTATTTTGATGCTCAAGTTGCTCCTGATTTGGACAGTGGGAGTCCCTTCAGAGATCTTTTGACAGGTCCTCATCATTTTTGGGGCACTCCTTCACACAAGATATTCATTCTGTATCCCCTGGCCCAGTGCTGGAATCAGTTTGTTTTCTTTTTCTTTTTCTTTTTTCCTAAGAAGCACTGATTCCTATTAACGGGAAATGGAATTTAGAAACCAAGATCTGGACACTAAGTGTGGATATTGCTACCGGGTTGTGACTGCTTTTAAACACTTTTGGCCAATATAGACAGGAAATCTATACCCATGTATTTAAAATCATGACTTTATAGTGATTTCAGCACAGGGTTCTTCATCTCTAGCCACCATTTTATATTTGCATATGAAATGCAACAGCAAAAGCTGTGGTTTCCAAAAATTTCAGTATAAATGTAGTCATTGACTCTATCCTACAATATTCAGAAAATACTTTCAGAATTCCTATGCCCATAGCACTGCCAATAACAAAACTACTAAGCAAAGTTCAAGATTTATTTGCAGTACTTTCTGTCATTAGGCTGTTTATGTGTACACAGTCCTTTCTTTCTCCTTGCATGTTTATATTATTCATTTGATATACAGCTCAATTCATGTTTTTGTTTGTATTCAATTTTTGTTTTTCTGCCAACTTTGTTAATTTAACTTTTTTGAATTTGTAAAAACACTAATATGGTTCCAAAAGTCAAAACTATACAAAAAGGTTTAGTTAGAGAATTGATACTACCTCTCCTTCCCCCTTCCCTTCCACCCTTTTCACACTCCGTCTGTAGGGAACATTATCATTAATTCTTCTTTTCTTTTTTCTTTTTTTGAGATGGAGTCTTGCTCTGTAGTCCAGGCTGAAGTACTGCGGCATGATCTTGGCTAGTTGCAACCTCCACCTCCTGACTGTAACCTCCACCTCATGGGTTCAAGTGATCCTCTTGCCTCAGCCTCCAGAGTAGCTGGGATTACAGGCGTCCACCACTATACACGGCTAATTTTTGTATTTTTAGTAGAGATGGAGTTTTGCCATGTTGGCCAGGCTGGTCTCAAACTCCTGACCTCATGTGATCCATCCACCTTGGCCTCCCAAAGTGCTGGGATTACAGGCATGAACCACTGTGCCCGGCTTTATCATTAATTTCTGATTTATCCTTCCTGTGATTCTTTGTGCAAGAATTAGCTGGTGCATGCACATTTTAATATACCCTCTCTTGGCCGGGCATGGTGGCTCAAGCCTGTAATCACAGCACTTCGGGAGGCCGAGGCGGGCAGATCACGAGGTTAGGAGGTTGAGACCATCCTGGCTAACACGGTGAAACCCCGTCTCTACTAAAAATACAAAAAATTAGCTGGGCGTGGTGGTGGGTGCCTGTAGTCCCAGCTACTCGGGAGGCTGAGGCAGGAGAATGGCATGAATCCAGGAGGCTGAGCTTGCAGTAAGCCAAGATCACGCCACTGCCACTCCAGCCTGGGTGACAGAGCAACACTCTTGTCTCAAAAAAAAAAAAATATATATATATACACACACACACACACATACACACACACACACACACATACATGCACCCCCCTTTTGAAACATAAATTATAAATTGTACTCTTTTACACCTTGCCTTTTTTTGGTTAACTTTATATGGCAGAAACCACACCTTTCAGTATTAAAGAGCTTGTTCTTATTTTTTTTAAATAACAGCTTTATTAAGATATAATTCATATGCCATAAAATTGATCAATTTAAAGTATTTGATGCTTTTTAGTATAGTCACAGAGTCGTGTGACCATCATTACAATAAATTTTAGAACATTTTCCTCACCCCCAAAAGAACTCTGTACCCATTAGCAGTTACTGACCATTTCCCCCCAGTTCCAGCAGCCCTGGGGAGCCACCAACCTACTTTGCGTCTATAGATGTGCCTATTCTGGACTTTTCGTATATATGGAATCATACAGTGTGTCGTCTTTTGCCCCCATCTTCTTTCATTTAGCATAATTTCAAGGTTCATCCACGTTGTAAAATGTATCAGTACTTCATTTCTTTTTATTGCCAAATAATATACCATTGTGTAGATATAACACATTTTATTGCTTCATTCATCAGTTGCTGGGCACTCAAGTTGTTTCCACATTTTGTCTCTTATGAGTAATGCTGCCATGAACATTCATGTATAAGTTTTTGTGCGGATGTGCAGTTTTCATTCTCTTGGGTATGTATCTGTGTTGTAGGACTTTCTCCTTAGTTCAGCTAAAAGCCAGGTTCTTGTCACACGACCATTAAAGATTAGGCTCGCAGACACTTTGAAGGGTGAGAAAGGGAGGATTTATTGGATCAAAAGGGGAAAAAGGTGGAAACAGGGACTCTCAGCAAAGCAAAGGTCCTGCTAGTAGGCTTCCAGACTCACAGATTGGAATCCCAGATACCACCCGGAACAGGAGAGGCAAGGCTCCTCCCGCCTGCAAACAGCACAAACTTCCCGAGGCTCCACCCGCAGTGCGTACTTCTCCCGGTACAGAGGCGGGTTAGAGGTTCTCCTGGGAGCACTATATACTTGGCTGTCTCATTTGGATTGGAATTGCTGGATCATATGTAACTCTATGATTAATCTTTTGAGAAACCAAAACGCTGTTTTCCACAGCTGCAGCACCAGTTTATAGTCCTATTAGCAATGTATGAGGGTGCCGAATTCTCCTCATCGCTGTCAACACTTGTTATTATCTGACCTTTTGATTATAGCCATCTTAGTGGATGTAAAGTGATAGCGCATGGTGGATTTCATTTTCATTTCGCTGATGCCTGATAATTCCTTTTTCTCTTTTACTGCAGCACAGTACTTCTTTGTGTGAATGTACCAAAATGAACAAGGCAATTCTTGCAGTCTTTTGCCCTCTGGGAAGGCTTATTGACCAGTGAGAGAGACAGACTCTTTTGTTGTTGTTGTTGTTGTTGTTGTTACAGGACTTTTAGATTTTATTTTTTTTAAATAGTATTGGTAGTTTCTGTGTTTTCTTTCTTTCTTTTTTTTTTTTT
>NW_012114422.1:790585-824339 GCF_000951035.1 Colobus angolensis palliatus
ATCTTAGTTATTTCTTGCCTTCTGCTAGCTTTTGAATGTGTTTGCTCTTGCTTCTCTAGTTATTTTAATTGTGATGTTAGGGTGGCAATTTTAGATCTTTCCTGCTTTCTCTTGTGGGCATTTAGTGCAATAAATTTCCCTTTACACACTGCTTTAAATGTGTCCCAGAGATTCTGGTATGTTGTGTCTTTGTTCTCATTGGTTTCAAAGAACATCTTTATTTCCGCCTCCATTTCGTTATTTACTCAGTAGTTGTTCAGGAGCAAGTTGTTCAGTTTCCATGTAATTGAGCAGTTTTGAGTGAGTTTCTTAATCTTGAGTTCTAGTTTCATTGCACTGTGGTCTGAGAGACAGCTTGTTATAATTTCTGTTCTTTTACATTTGTTGAGGATGCTTTACTTCCAACTATGTGGTCAATTTTGGAATAAGTGTGATGTGGTGAAAAGAATGTATATTCTGTTGATTTGTGGTGGAGAGTTCTGTAGATGTCTGTTAGGCCCACTTGGGAGTTCAATTCTTGGATATCCTTGTTAACTTTCTGTCCCTTTGCTAGGAAAGGGAATTCCTCAACCTCTTGCGCTTCCCTGGTGAGGCGATGCACCACCCTGCTTCGGCTCACACTCTGTGGGCTGCACCCACTGTCCGACAAGCCCCAGTGAGATGAACCCGGTACCTCTGTTGGAAAAGCAGAAATCACCTGTCTTCTGCATCGCTCACGCTGGGAGCTGTAGACTGGAGCTGTTCCTATTTGGCCGTCTTGGTACAACCAAGACAGACTCTTAAACTAATAATTAGAACACATCACTAGAACAATTACTGAGGTAAGAACAGGGCACCCCAGAAGGAAAAAGGGGGAAGAAACTCACCCTAACTGGGAGATGAAAGTTGTTTTTTTGAGACGGAGTCTTGCTCTGTCACCAGGCTGGAGTGTAGTGGCGCAATCTCAGCTCACCGCATCCTCTGCCACCCAGGCTCAAGCAATTCCCCTGCCTCAGCCTCCCAAGTAGCTGGGACTACAGGCGCCTGCCACCATGCCCAGCTAATTTTTTGTGTTTTAGTAGAGATGGGGTTTCACCACATTGGCCATGATGGTCTCGATCCCCTGACCTCATGATCCGGTCGCCTCAGGCTCCCAAAGTGCTGGGATTACAGGCATGAGCCACTGCCCTTGGCTGAGGTGAAGGTTTTAAAGAGAGGTGAGTCTAAAAAATAACTTGGAGGTGGTGAGAAGAGCCTTTGCCAAGCAGAGATGCTTCAAAGAGCTTGTGTGCCTAGAGGCTCAGCTCTCCTTCCCTATATTCACTATGCTTACGACATCACCTGTGGGCTACTTATGAGAGTGAATCTTTATGACAGCACATGTGGGCTACTTATGAAAGTTAATCCTTTCTTTTTTTTTTCCTATACAGCTAATTTTCATTCTTTCTAGCAATACAGGAGGTAAGGGAGAAGGACTGGCAGGAAGGTTAAATTTTCTGTGATTGCATTGGCCTGTCAATACACGAAAGGTATAATAAAACAAAGCACTGAGTGCCATAATATGTCTAAATTGTAATTAATACCTTGCGATCCATGCCAAGTTCTTCCCTTTGTGGGTATAAATACATAATGATGATCTAGATTTATTTTGCTGGCATCTGACCATAATGAAATCAACTTGGATCGCTCTCATTTCCTTAATCCACTTCTAAATTCCTGCTAGGTAAGTCACAAGTTGGCTGGCATGTCTATGAGAAGAGTAGAGTCCTGACTTGTTCTGGGTTTGCATGTGGCTGGCTTGACTGGGGGAACCCTGTACCCCAGTAGGTGGACTATTCCTATCTTTCTTCTCAAGGATTTGTCTGGATTCCAGGTCTGGACCATTCACAGCTGAGTTCATTCTATCACCAGCCCAGGTGCCTGGTTGTGACAGGAAGAATCGGGTTCCTGGTCTGATTTTTGAGCCTTGCTCCTTGGACAAGCTGTGGGCATTTGTCTGGTTTATTAATGGCCCTCTGCTTGCTCTACCCAGGCACTCTGGGGATGGTTGTAGTAAGATGTAAACTGAATAGTTCTTCTGGCCCTGCTGGCTTGTTTGATCATCATCTGCTCATTTATTCAAAATTTCATTTTCAGATTCTGTGAGGATGATGTCTGCTAATGCCTAGTGCTGACACTGGCCTCAACCAGGACACAGAATCCTCTTGTTCTCTTAGGTTCAACATACCCTGACTCAGGACCCTAAAAGTGCTTGGATCAGAGTGTTCTACTCAAATTCACCTACAATAAAAGTGATCCCCAAAAGCCCAGAAACCAGTAATTTAAAAGGAAAAAGAAACTGGGACTGGAAGTGTTTGGGACAGGAGACTTAACATTTCATTTGTCTGTACAATGCAGTGTTTTGTTTTTTTTTTTTCCCTAAACAAAGCATACATATTAATTACATGAAAAAGAAAAAATAAATTCACTCTGAATTTTTAGCCTAGAAACGATGTCCTTTCTTCAGATTAGGCTAGCATCAAAGCCCCTCTCGTCACTTTCTTCCGAGGCCAGCAGCAGGACTCTTTTCTCTGACTGTTGTCGCTTGCCTTTTCTCATACTTAACTCTAAGAGCTTCTTTTCTTTTTCCATGCAGATGTCAGAAAGGAAAAAAGTGTATAACAGAGGGCTTCTGCCTACTGCAGGTGAGTACTCACTGGGAGTGAGATCATGCGGTGAAGTGGCTGAGGACACACGACATAGGGGTTAGGCTGATGTGACGAGATCCTGACAAGCTACTTGTGGCTCAGCAAGACCTCAGAGAAAAGCATCCTTCACCTTGGCCCTGAGTGGCCTTTCTTTAAAACAATAATAATCTCTAACACTTATTAGGCCTCTGCCATTGTGCTAAACTGTTTAACTCCATGATCTCATTTAATTCTTGCAACATTCTTGTAAAATGGAGACTAATAAACCCATTTCACAGATGAGGAGACTGAAGTTCAGAAAGGTGATATTATCTGTCCCAGAGTCACCTAGCTAGTTAGAAATAGATAGAGCTAGAATTTAAACCCAGGATGGTCTAACTCCAGAATTGAAACTGTTAACTACCATGCCAGACTGTTTTTTTCCGGTATAGTGCACTTTTTAGATGTGTACTGAAACGTTATGAAGTGTTCAGTAAATCCAATTTGAAAATATTCATTGGCCTGGCGTGGTGGCTCACACCTGTAATCCCAACATTTTGGGAGGCCGAGGCAGATGGATCATTTAAGGTCAGAAGTTCAAGACCAGCCTGGCCAACATGGTGAAACCCCATATCTACTAAAAATACAAAAATTAGCTGGGCGTGGTGGCGCACGCTTGTAATCCCAGCTACCCAGGAGGCTGAGGCAGGAGAATCGCTTGAACCTGGGAGGCAGAGTTTGTAGTGAGCTGAGATCACACCACTGCACTCCAGCCTGGGCGACAAAGGAAGAGCCTGGGTAAATGCAGGGGGACTCCATCTCAAAAAAAAGAAAAAGAAAATATTCGTTAGCTGAGGGGCAAGGTGGTATGCACCTGTAGTCCCAGCTACTGAGGAGGCTGAGGCAGGAAGATCGCTTGACCCAGGAGTTTAAGGCTGCAGTGCTAACTGCAGTGACTTCGCCATTGCACTCCAGTCTGCAAAACGGAGTAAGACTCCGTCTCAAAAGAAACAAATTTAAAAAATCAGATACTTGGTGCTATCATAGTCAAGCATTTACTTAAAGTTTCAAAACCATCATTTGTCATTTGTTTTACAGGTTAAGTAAAATAATGTTATATTTAAAATTTCAGCCCTGGAACTTTATCTGCATTGTAAGGTTGATACAATTATGTTTCTGCATTGCCATATTAAGCTCAGTTAACTCAATTTGAAGCTATTTAGATTTTTGGATTTTAATAGGATTTGTTAGGTAATTATACATCTGTATCTATGCCTGTCTAGCTATCAATACACCATTTGGCTTCTAGTTCTTAGCTTACTTATTTTACTTCTACTGAAATATAATAACATTTATAAAATTAAAAGCTAGGCCAGACATGGTTACTCACAGCTGTAATCCCAGCAGTTTGGGAGGCCAAGATGGGAGAATCATTTGAGGTCAGGAGTTCAAGACCAGCTTCAGCAAAATAGACCTGTTTCTGCAAAAAATTTAAAAATTAGACAGGCATGATGGTGTGTGTCTGTGGTCCTAGCTACTCAGGAGCCTGAGTCAGAAGGATCACTTGAGCCCAGAAGTTTGAGGTTACAGTGAGCTCTGATTGTACCACTGCACTCCAGCCTAAAAGACAGAGAGAGACCTTACCTCTAAAAAAAAGAAAGGAAAAATAAAAGGTAAACCATAAGCCCTCAAACTTTATAAAAACTCTGTCATAAGTATAAGGGGTCAGACAGGCAGGACACTAAAATTATAAGAGCTAAAACTGTATATAATATAATATAATTATGGTAAGGCAGCTTGTATGTTCTCTTGCTATTGCAGTTTGTCATTACGATGTGATGGGCACCTGCACAAAGCAGATGGACCTGAACATTATCTAACATTTCCAGGAGGGCAGCCCTCAGGGCTGTGAGAGCATACTTATTTGAACACGTTCTTGTGAGTGGTCCAGAAAAGTTCCTGAATTTTTTAAATAGTGCAGAACTACAACCTTCATAATCAGTTTACAGGAAGTTTGAATAATTGCTCTAAGATGGCAGAAGTTTCACTCCACATTGTTTACCAAGATGACTTAATCTGGTCGTTTAAATTAACATATTGGTGGTCTGTAATATATGTACATGTTTTTACTATTGTTTTCAAATGAATGAGGTACGTCTTTATCTTCTAACATGAAAAATGTTTGTGATATACTGTCTAGTGGGACAGAAGTTTCAGGACAGAATGTACCATATGATTCCATTTTGTAAAAATTAAACAATCAATTAAACAAACAAATCTATCTATATGTATCTATCAAAAACAGAATCCAGCTGGGCATGGTGGTGTGCACGTGTAGTCCCAGGTACTTAGGATGCTGAGGCAGGAGGATCGCTTGAGCCCAAGAATTGGACGCTGCAGTAAGATCATACTACTGCAGTCCACTCTGGGCTAGAGAGGGAAAACTTGTCTCTAAAAAAACAAACAAACAAAAAAAAAAAAAAGAGGAGAAAAATAAAAGAATCCACTATACTACTTAAAGGCTAGGGGAATTGAGCCTTCCATTTATATTTTACATTTCTGTGTTGCTAATTTTTTGACTATATGGGAGTTTATTAATGATGCAATCCCTGATTTAAGATACAAGAAATGCATCAGAACTCCAGATGTCAATGTACTATACAGATTCTTGCTTTGAAAATATGATCTGAGAGCAATGTGATTGTAGTCCTTGGAATATATAGTCTTCTCTGACTGTTGCTGCAACCTTATTTATTTTAAATCTGTACATATTTAATGCATACAGCTTGATGAGTTTGGAGATAAGTAAATATCCGTGAAACCATTTCCACAATCTATGCCATAAACATATCAATTACATCCAAAATTTCCTCCCACCTCATTATAATTTGTGATAAGAACACTTAACATTACCATCTTAGCAAATTTTTCAGTGTAAAATGCAATATTATTAACTCTAGGCACTATGTTGTACAGATGTCTAGGACCTATTCGTGTTGCATAACTGAAATTTTTTATGCCCTTTGACCAATAGTTCCCCATCTTCCTTTGCCATATGGCCCTGGCAACTACCATTCTACTTTCTGATTCTATGAGTTTGACTATATCTGATACTTCATATAAGTGGTATCATGTAGTATTTGTCCTTCTGTGTTAAACTTATTTCACTTAGCATAATATGCTCCAGGTTCATTCATGTTGTCGCAAATGGCAAGATTCTTTCTCTTTTAAGGCTAAATAGTATTCCATTTTATGTGTATATACCACATTTTCTTTATCCATTTGTCCTTTGGAAATTTAGGTTGCTTCCATGTCTTGGCTATTGTGAATAATGCTGCAGTGAACACAGGAGTGAAGATATCTCTTCAGTATACTGATTTTGATTCCTTTGAATATATGCCCAGAAGTGGGATTTTTGGATCATATTATATTTTTAATTTTTCAAGTAGAAGGATTCCCTTTTCTTTGCTTTCTCGCTTGTTGAATTTTTAAAGTATCACCTTCGAAAGATAAAAACAGTATTTTTTAAAATAAAAATATTTCTCCAGGCACGGTGGCTCACGCCTGTAATCCCAGCACTTTCAGAAGCTGAGGCGGACGGATCACTTGAGCCCAGGAGTTCAAGACCACCCTGGCCAACATGGTGGGACCCTATCTCAAAGACAAAAAATAGCTGGGCTGGTGTCATGCGTCTGTGGTCCTAGCTACTCGGGAAGCTGAGGTGGGAGGATCACCTGAGCTTGGGAAGTTGACACTGCAGTGAGCTGAGATCAAGCCCTTCCACTCCAGCCTAGGTGACAAGAGTGAGAACCTGTCTAAAAAAAAAAAAAAAGAAATGCAAGCCATTGGTTTCCACAGCAAGTCTTGACCATCGATCCACACCACAAGGGGGTGCTGTGGGATTCTGAATGAGTCACATCACTGGCACCTCAGTTTCCCCTCTGTAAAACGAGAATGACACCCTCCTCACCGGGCGGTGGCAGAGCTGAAACCATGTGGCTGTGAAAGCGAGTGGGTCTGAGTGGGTTCTGGGAGACTGCCTTTAATTTTCCTAAATTTGAATGGGGGTTGGGATAAGGTGAGACCGAAGAATCCTTGTTCTGGTCGATTATATTTCTAAAACTAGAACTAAGAATTCAGTGCTTCGCTTCCTCCTCTGACCTAAGTCTCACACTCCTATTCAGAGTGCTGGGGTGGAAGGAAGCTTGAAGTCACCCTGTCCTCAAAGAATCTGACAAAAGTTATGCACCTTAATCCCAGAAAACTGCATGGAAAGCTGATTTTTAAATACAATTCCTAGAGATTCCCAGGCCCACTTGAAGGATCCTTCATTGATTTAATTCAAGCACCTTATTTTACCCAGGAGAACAACGTTTAGAAATTAAGGCCACTGAGCCTGGCTGTTAATGGCTCACAGATTCCCCATCCCCAAGAATTGCTCTGGGTGTGAGAACCACCTACAATGCAGTGGTGTGATTTATGCTTCTGAAAGCACATCCTCTGCCAGGTGCGGTGGCTCAAGCCTGTAATCCCAGCACTTTGGGAGGCCCATTAGGGTGGATCACCTGAGCTCAGGAATTCGAGACCAACCTGGGCAACATGGCAAAACCCCATCTCTACAAAAAAATTTAAAAAGTAGCCGGGTGTGGTGGCAGCTACTGGGGAGGCTGAGGTGGAAGGATTGCTTGAGCCCTGAAACCAGAGGTTGCAGTGAGCCAAGATTGTGCTACTGCACTCCAGCCTGGGTGACAAAGTGAGACCGCATCTCAATACACACATAAATAAATAAAGTACATCCTTGCTTGCCTGTTTCCCTCTCCCTGGTCTGTTTTCCTCACGAGCTTTTCCTGAAGTGCATATGCCCAGTAAATCACACACACCTCAACCTCTGTCTGAGGCTCTCCTAGGGAATCTGACCTCATACAAGTGCCAAGTGTCACTGGCATCATTTTATAGATTCTAGACATTGATAACATGTGATGGCAATACACCGATAAGATACCTAACTGCTCTCTTCACTTTATACAATCATACTTGGGACCTCAGAGATCATTTAGTCATTTTACAGGTGAGGACATGTATGTATATATATGTGTGTATATGTAAACATATACTTTATAATATTTATATATTTATTCTCCTGCTTTTTCCACTAAATATATATCACAATGATTTCCCTTTACTTCTTTTTTTGTGGCTCCTTTTGATAAGCTTTGTAAAAAGAACTTTTATTTGGGGCTGGGTGTGGTGGTTCACACCTGTAATCCCAGCACTTTGGGAGGCTGAGATGGGCGGATCACCTGAGGTCACGAGTTCAAAACCAGCTTGGCCAACATGGTGAAACCCCGTCTCTACCAAAAATACAAAAATACAAAAAAAATTAGCTGGACATCGTGAGGCACCTGTAATCCCAGCTACTTGGGAGGCTGAGGCAGGAGAATCACTTGAACCCAGGAAGCAGAGGTTGCAGTGAGCTGAGATGGTGCCACTGCACTCCAGCCTGGGTGACAGAGCAAGACTGCATCACAAAACAAAACAAAACAAAAACAACAAAAAAACTTTTAAGTTCAGGGATACGTGTGCAGATTTGTTATATAGGTAAACCTGTGTCTTGGGAGTTTGTTGTACAGATTATTTCATCACACAGGTATTAAGCCTAGTACCCATTAGTTATTTTTCCTGATCCTTTCCCTCCTCCTACCCTCTACCCTCTGGTAGGCTCCAATGTCCACTGTTCCTCCTCTATGTGTCCATGTGTTCTCATCATTTAGCTCCCACTTATAAGTGAGAACATGTGGTATTTGGTTTTCTCTTCCTGTGTTAGTTTGCTAAGGATAATGAGCTCTAGGTCCATTCATGTTCCTACAAAGGACATGATCTTGTTTTTTTAAGTCTGTATAGTATTCCATGGTGTATATGTAGCACATTTTCCTGACACAGTCCACTACTGATGGGCATTTAGGTTGATGCCATGTCTTTGCTGTGACTAGCGCTGCAATGAACATATGTGTGCATGTCTTTATGATAGAACAATTTCTATTCTTTTGGATTTCCCTTTACTTCTGTCTTTATAAACATACTTGTGAAAAGATGCATAATATTCTAATATATGAAGGTCCCTTTTTTAAACCTAATATACTCAAAGAGGGGAACAGTTATTTATATTTTTATTATTATAAATTATAAAAAGGAATGTCTTTATGTAAATATTTGTTTCTGTGTTTCAGGGGTTTTTTTCCTTAGGAAAAATCTTCTAGAAATAGAGTTACTGGGCCACAGGGTATGATATGTATTGCAAATTTTTCAAAAAAATTTTTACTAACTTACATTCCCAACCACAATGCCGTCTGGCAATTTGAATCCTTTTGCCAATATCAAGTGTTATTTTTATAAAAACAAACCCCAAACTCTGACTTAAAGTGAAAAGAACTCACTGCTCCATTAATTTATCTTTCTTCGTTTACAGTAAAGTTGTTTTTTCATATCTTTATTAGCCATTTATTTTTCCTGTTTGGGGGAGTTTTCCCCTTGTGTAGGCCTTTAATAATGAATTTGTACAGTTTTTGGCAGCCATTCTGGAAAAATATTATACTAGTTGTGGACTTTGTTACTAAGTCTTTGATTTAGAGATATTTATGCTATAATTTCTCCAGAGCAACATTTTATTACCTGTTCCGTGGCAAAGTGTATGGGGAAAAATTTGAGTCTGGAGAAATTCCATTAGTAATTAACACTCAACCAAATTTACCTCCCTTGCTACAGGCAAGATGGAATGTCTTTAAGAGAGGATTTTGAAACATAAAATGTAATGTGATAATTAAACAAAATATTTAAAGTGGAATGGAGGCAGAAATGAAAACAACCAGAAAACACTTACACATTTATGAAAAAACACAAAGTGGGCAGATGACATTGTTCAAAATGCAAGGGTTAGGGCAATGTAATCCATGTGCCTCGAAGATACTAACAAATTCAGACATCCCTAATGTTATGTTTGTCTTAGGATTTCAACTTGTGGTTTTAAAAATGTTTCTCATTTGGTTGTTTTCTTATTTCAGAAATAAAGTTGACACTAAGAAAAATCCAATTGGATAGATAATCAACACTGCAAGTCAAGCAAGCGTTTTAGCCTCCTTCTCAGTGCAGTGTTATCATTTATGTTTTCATGATTTAAAAAAATTAAATGCTGATAGTTTTTCAAGAGACAAGATTAAATTCTGTACTGAAATTCTTCAAGCTTGGGCTCTAGCCAGAGGTGAACTTTATTTTGGAAAATCTGAGAAAATGAGCTCCATTAATTCTGAGGTGTGGAAAGAAGGATCTTGAAATACCCCTCGCTTCTCCAGACACATTATTTAACCTAGCACATTCCTTACAGCAGCTGTTCCAAATCTTTTCCACTTTCCCCAAACCCTCCTAAGCCGTATGGAGAAGGCAGATGCTGGGTGACCTTCCTTGTCCAAGCTCCTCCCATCTCCAAATGCCCCCATGTCTACTCCCACTCAACCGTAAGTTCTTTTAGGACAGCCCGCTGTCTTTCCTTTACACTCCCCTTCTCCTAGTCCAAAATGGAGTGCCCTGTTCATAAGAATCGTTCACTAATCAAGAGGTTAAAAAGGAATGATTGCGGCAAAATCAACTTAAACAACATGGATCCTAGATTTTGCTGGTAGTCAGACCCTGACTAGAGTCAGTTTCCTTGGAATAATGAACTAAGGAAGGAACACAGCAGAGTGCCCCATACAGGCCTAAGTTAGAACCTGGTCCTACCACTCATTAACTGGGTGATCCTGGACAAATTGTTTAACCTCTCAACCCTGCTCCCCCTCATTCTTCAGATACTTCATCTCAAAACATGAGGATAATAGAAATTCCTGGCTCCTAGAGCTCTTAGGAGGATTAAATCAGAGAATGGAGTTGGTGCAGAATGTGCCACTTAATAAGCGCTCAAAATAGCTATAATAGATGTTGTCATATATCATCAATATATCAAACCTCTGAATAATTTGCCAGGTTTGCAAACTGTTTTCCTAATTTCTTTCTGCCTTAGGTAGGCAAACCTCAGTTTAAAAAAAGGAAAGGGGGTGTTGAAAGAGATGAGAATTGTTTCTCAGCTCCTTCACCCTGATTTTAGAATTTTGGTCTACCTCCAAAGCCAGGAAAACCTGCCCCTCCCCCACTCCAGGATGGAGGACAGGACACATGACCTCTGCTTTACTTTGCCATCGATTCTGTGTACCGCGACTCCCTCTCTGATTCTAGTAGACCCTAGCTCAGTGCCTGGCATGGGGTGGGGCGCAACAGTCCACACAGTTGAGTTGCTGGAATCCCCACGTCCCTTCTCACGAATGGACTCTGGACAGAGTTGCTTACTTCTGTACCTGTCTGCTTGCATCTTAGAGAACATTTTTGTTCTGCAGACTCTAAAGCTCTTTCGGAGCATAACTCAATCACAAAGATTTCAGGGCAGGCTATTCCATATGCATTGATTGTCAGTTCACTTAGTAAACATTTATTCAATGACTACTGTGCTTTTTACAAAAGAAGAGCACGTGTTTAGCCATAGAAGACTCATTTGCTTTTTTCCCCCTCAGATCCTTCAAACTCCGGTGAGGTTACCTTTTTCTTTTTGATGCTTTAAAATAATGTCTGACTATAGTGACATCTACTGGTAAAACGGAGCTCTAAGCCAAAGGAATCATAAGCAGCTAGCCTGCTTTTTTGATAGTTCTTTTTTCCGTAAGTGTGGTCCAGGCAGATGTCCAAATCAACAGTTTTTGATAATGAGAACTATTAAACCACTTCATTAAAGTCACTTTCCTGCTAATGATTTCTGAATCTTAAAAGCTGTCCTGTTTAAAATACTCCCGCTGTCCTTGCTGAAGAATCACAGACCAAGCTGCCAGGCAGCTTTTTGAAAGGACTATACTTAAGAAAGTGCACAGAACCTTAGAAAGATATTGTATTAAAGTAACTCGAATTGAATGACTGTGAGCCCCAGCTAACACAGCATTGCCATGAACTGATGGATTCCAGGACATTTCAGGTCATGAATGAATTATTATTTGAAAGTTAATTTGTATGCCATGTGGCAGATAGATGAGGTCACTGGATTCTTGTATTAAAGAAGTCATTGGTCAAGCTTGGGATTTTATTTTACATATAATGCAGTATTCAGTTGTTAAATTCTCAAAGTATCTATCAACAGGACATTCAACACAACATAAATACTGTGCATTTGCTAAAAAGAAAAAAAGCAGGAAGGAATAAGAAATAATACTTTTATAATATTAGTAAATTATATTTTCTAAAATTGAAAAATAAAGCTTTTTTAAGAATAGATTTTTAATTACCTTGAAATCTGGGAGAGAAACAACTATATAATTCTCCAGTAATTGGTTGCTAGCTTGCAAAATGTTAACTACGTCTGCTAGTGCCAATGAGTTTCATCAATCAAGATGCGTTTAGCTAGATGGCCTCATGGCAGCAAGAGGCTGAAGCAGCTCTAGCATCACCTCCTTACACAAGCAGAAAACATTCTTCAGAAGCTTCACTGTGAGAACAAGCAACTCTTTCCCAGAGGTGTTGCCTGCAAACTGCCTCTCACATATCATTGGTCAGAACTGGTTACTTTGCCCCTTTCTAAGTTAATCACTGGCAAGAGGATTGGAATGTTTGGTTTAGAGACTAATTGAAATTCACCCCAACCTTAGCCCCTCCTCTGGATTTGGGTTGGGAGCACTTTGATCAGCACGTGGCATGATAACTTAAAACTGGGGAGATTCAAGCAAGGAAAAAGGGAGGAGGATGAATTTGGGTAAGGAACCAATGGTGTCTACTACAATCAAGAGGTGAATGTGTGGGGAGGATAATGAGGCAGATGTGGGTCTCTAGAAATCTGGGTTGGATGGGAAGGACGAGGATGCCAACCCAAGAGAAATGCTGGAGCGAGAGAAGGGTTTGTTTGATTTTGTTTGGTGTGATTCTAGAAGAGACCTATTTATAACGTATTTATAAGTAGAAGGGGGGTCAGTAGAAATGAAGAGTTTGAGAACTCAGAAAAACAAGTTCCCAGAGCTGATGAGAAAGAATGGAATCTCCAGTCAGATACCAGACTTTGGGATTTAGAAGACCAAATTTCAAAAAAATGGGTAAGTCCATCAGAAAATTGCCAACTTTTAATTTCTTTGATCAGAGGCTTAAAGAAAACTTAACAATTCTTAATTAAAGTTACTTTCGATTACAATTAATTGAAAGTAATTACAATTAATTTCCATTAATTTCTCAGTTTCTGGATTTTAAACGTTCTTCTTGTTGACTTTCTCCAGATTTTTTTTTTTAGCTGTCCATTATGTTATTGTGAAAATCTGAATAAGGTTGGCATAATAGATGATAACATTGTATTGATGTTAATGCTCCGATTTTGCACATTTTACTGTTCTTATTGAGAGAATGTCCTTTTAAAGGAAATATACACTGCAGGACTGCAGAAGTGCGATGGCCGATTCTACGTGTCAATGTGGCTAGGCTATGGCACCAAGTTGTTTGCTCAAACACCAAACTAGATGTTGCTGGGAAGATATTTTTTAGATGTGACTAACATTTAACTCAGTAGACTCTGAGTAAAGCAGATTGCCCTCCGTAATGTGAGTGGGCTTCATCCAGTCAACTGAAGACTTTAAGAACAAAGACTGGGGTTTCTGGAAGAGGGAATTCTCCTCAGAATTGCAACATAGAAACCCTGCTTGAATTTCCAGCCTGCTGCTCTGTGGAATTCAGACTCAAGATTGCAATATTGACCTTTACGTTAATTTTCAGCCTGCTAGGCTGCTCTATGGATTTCTGACCTGCCAACCCACACAATCCCATAAGCCCATTTCATAAAATATATGTCTACCTTCCTTCTTCTCCTCCTCCCTGTACGTTCTTCTTTCTCACTTTCATTCATTCATATATATATATATATATGGAGAACTGTGACTCCTGACTATACGGGGTAAATGGCATCATGTTTTCAACTTATTCTCAAATATTAACTCCAGGGGAATCTGGGTGAAAGGTAATGGGAATTTTTGTACAATTCTTGTAGTGATTCTGTAATTCTGAAATTATGTCAAAATTAAAAGTTAACAGCAATGTTTATTTGAAATCCAGTTTGGAACATAGCTTTTCTCTTATATCCAAGCATGTAAACTTGGCTACATTCCCGAGGTAGCTGACAAATGCCCATTTAACACATAATGTAGCTGAAATAGTGTGCCTTCTCACAGGGATTAAATAGGAAGAAAGCAAGACTGTTTGAACAGTGATTCAACCAGAAGGGAAAACATTGAGATTGAGTAACAAATTTTATTTCAGCTTTACTTGGGTGGAAAAACGATTGCACAGTTTAATATTCAACTGCCAATTTGGAAAATGGGGGAAAAAAGCAACAGCTGGTGGGTTGAGGAAAGAATGGTCAATAAAGAAGAAACAAGTGCTTGGGTGTACCTAGAGAGGAAGGGAGGAGAGTTTTAAGGAAGGTTTTGTTTGATTTGGCTTAATCTGAAAAAATTTGAGCATATTTATACACAGGGGATGGAGTTAGGGTTGAGTGAATACTTGAAGTAATATCAGAGAGAAACAAATGGGATCTTAAGCAAGCAGTGTTTTCTTAAATTTTATATACCATTAATTTGTTTTAATAGTAAAACTGGAGGACCAATATAAAATTGTTGACTTTTATATTGCCAAGTGAAGACTTTAAACACACACATACACACACACACACAGCCACCCAAACAATGACTATCCACTATTACCATAATTTCATAAAGGGTGAATACTAATACATAAAGGGCAAAATGTAAACATTTACTAGATTTAGCATGGTGTTCTTATTTCACTGAGGACTGTTTTGTGGACTCTGGCTTTTTAAGTCAGTCTTGGCTGAGCATCTATAAGCACCTGTGTCTACCCTAGTAATCTGTGCAAAGCCTGATGAAGAGGGATGTTCTCAAACACACACTTCGGATGGTGGTACATCCCCATCTCCTCCATTGTGACTTTGGTTCTTCCGAGGGCTTACTTCCCCTTACCTCTATAGGTGATCCAAGTAAGCCCTGATCTGGCTCTAGGTTCCAGTTCCTCCTCCTCCCAAGGGCAAACTTACAAGTGGAGCTGTGGCACCCGCTTCCACTGGCTTTACTGAAATTGTATGTTTACCTTCCAAGTTTTTGAATACTTTTTATCACCAATTCTGCCCTTTGTTAATGTTCAAACCCACTGATCTCTGTCTGGTTACTGGAGTTTTACTTGTGTTTTCGCCTTGCTCATCACCTCACCATTGCTTCTCATAGAATTTTTTGGCTAGAGAAATGTATTAGCACCTGTTTCTGTTTCTCTAATTCATGTTAGATGCCTCTTACCTTAACAGGGAATAGCTGTTTTGGCTACACACCTTACTGGTGAGATTAGTGCCATTCCCCGTGCTTTGTTTAGGACCTTTCCTGATCCACAACCTTTAGGGTAAAAGTCCAAGGCAATTCATGTCCTCATATCTGTAAATGAAAAGCATGAGATCAATTAGAAAGTGTTTGCTTTGGGTCAAACAGACTGTGTGTGTGATGGGCTTTGTCCTCTGTCCTTTTTTAGCAATGTGACTTCACACAAGTTTCTTAAACTCGCTAAGTCATCTTATTTGTAACATAGAGAAAATAAGAATCTCAAAAGGCTTTTCCAGGGATCAAATGAGAGAAATATGTAAGGAGCTTTGACATGTGCTGGCACATGGCAGGGCTCAAGAAATCGTGCCTGCTGTTATAACCCTCCTTTCTTCCTAGCACTTTCTAGAATGATGCTGTCAGACATGCTAACTACTAGTGTCACTGAAACACCAGGGGTTCGGTCTAGGTCCTGCTGCTTATTTCACAGAAAGGCAATGACTGAGACAATGAGTATTGCCAAGGAAGAAGGCTTTAATTGGGGGCTGCACCCAAGGAGATGGGGGTTCAGTCTCAAATTCATCTCTCTGATTGATTAAAATTAGGGGTTTATATAGCAGGGAAGACATGTTACTATGTCTGAGAAAACAGGAACTCCAGAGGCGTAAGGAAGCAATCATGATGAATGAGGGGCCTGGCGTTTCATTGTGTGGATGCAATGACGTGGTTTCAGTTCTTTGATACTTCCTGAGAGGCCTGGGGATCCTTTCCCGAGGAAGGAACTCAGATACAAACAAGGGCCAATTTCTATGTTTATCCGAAAACAACTGTCTATAGGACTGATAGTTGGTTTCACTAGCTAGAGGAGGTGGGTGCCACAAGTTCCACCTGTAGTTGCTCTTGGGAGGAGGACGAACCAAAGCCCGGAGCCAGGTCAGGGTTTACCTGAATCACCTGCAGAGACAAGGGGACAAGAACTCTCGGAAGAACCAATGTCGTGATGGAGGAGATGGGGATGTACAACCATCCAAAACAACTTACAGCTTTAAGTTTCAAACTTTAAGACTAGAAGGGCCAATTTCTACGTTTATCCAAAAACAATTGTCTATGGGACTATTAGGTCATTTCACTAGCCACATGTACACACTGAGCATCTGAAATGCGGCTGGTCTCCGTTGAGATATGCAGTAACTATAAAATACACATTAGATTTTGAGGCTTGGGATGATGGAAAGAATGCATCTCACTAATAATTGTTTATATTGATAACATGTTGAAACAGTAATATTTTGGATGTACTGGGTTAAATAAAATATATTATTAAAATTAATTTCACTTGTCTTTTTACATTATTTAATATGGCTTCCAGAAAACTAAAAATTACGTGTGTAGCCTGCAGTGTAATTCTACTGGACAGCATTATTTTAGAATCCTGATTCTTGTTTGTGAAATACGTTGACAAATTGATGTATGGGATCTTTCTTTAGAGATCACTCCTGGATATGACCCTGATGTCCACCTGACATCCCTGCAGAGGATGGTGTGTTGTCTTTACCACTTCTTTGGCCTTAAACATCTGCTTTGTACTGTGTCTTGCTTTTCTCATGCACTTAGAAGATTAAAGATCTTAATAACACAAAGAGATGTCATCTGAAAAAGGTGGACAGATATCCCATCATATCCCCAAGGGTCGAGTCATGAAGAGATGGGAAATCTGCTTGTGAGCACATAGGTGGCAAATATTGGGTATTAATTAAGGTTAATAATTAATAATTGTATTTGGGTACAAGTAAGAGAAACACTTTTTTTTTTTTTTTGCGACAGAGTCTCAGAGTCTGGTTCTGTCACCCAGGCTGGAATGTAGTGACGCCATCTTGGCTCACCGCAACCTCTGCCTCGTGAGTTCAAGCGATTCTCCTGCCTCAGCTTCCTGAGTAGCTGGGACTACAAGGTATGACTACCATGCCCAGCTAATTTTTTGTATTTTTAGTAGAGATGGGGTTTTGCTGTATTGCCCAGGCTGGTCTCCTAACCTCAGGCAATCAGCCCGCCTTGGCCTTCGAAAGTGCTAGGATTACAGGCGTAAGCCACTATGCCCAGCCCAGAAACAAATTCTAACTTAATCACAAGTAGGGAATTTATTGGAAGGATAGTGGGGATCTCACAGACTTGATGGAAGAGCTGGACAACTGAGCATCAGGAGGGACAGGACCCAGTCTGTCTACAGGATTTCTATAGCCAGCACCCAAGGCCCTTCTCTCTGGGCACTGCCACTAGACAGCTCAAGGGTGCACCTTCTGCGCTTGAGACCCTGCTCATGATTCAGATTACACAGAGAGATAAACCTGACTTGGCTGAGCTCAGGTCATGGGTCTGCCCACTTCCTAGGCCACTGGGAGTAGGATTCTGAATTGCCAGCTCCACCAAAACTAGGGACTTAGATTTCAACAGTTCCCCAAAGGAAGGGGGTTATGGCAGAAACAATGCTTTAGGTTCATCAAATTCTGTTGCTATTGTTCTTTTCCTCTTCCTGAGCACAAAGGAAAATCTTATTTCCTACCCTCCTTTTAAGTTAGGTTAAAGTCAATGGCATTTGGGTAGAAACGATGTTCTCTGTCAAGACTGTTAACATAAAATCTTGGTAAACTTGGAGGCTACCTGCATGAGAAGTCAGGATCATCAGAGGGAAGGAGTCTGGAGTGAGTCTGGAGCCTAATCACTACTTAAGGGAGGGATAGTGTGGAGACCTTGCAACTCACATCAGACTGTGTGGGAATCGAGATATAAAGCTTTATTTTTTAAGACTCTGAGATTTGGGATGTTGTCTGTTATAGTAGGCAGCATAATTACTCTAATACAGGGATATTATTTCAGAAGAAAGGGGATGAGGGAAGCTGGGAATACATTCTCTCTCTCTAGGAAGAGCAACAATAACCAAAAACATAGAGTCTTATTTGTGAAGCAATACAAATTTTATTAATATACAATGGGAAATTTAACAGTTTAGGGAATCACGTACTCAATCTTTTGATTGTCTTCTACACTTATGGTATATGAGAAGCCAGACTATAATCACATTGTTACTTGATAACACAAATATACAAAGAACAAGGAGTGCTGATTTTATAATGTAGTGTTCAGGGGCATGAAGCCTTGACTGTGTATTCATTGGGCCATATTTCTTAAAATGAAGTTCAAGAGTCCCTCAAACCAGAGGTACATAAAGCCCAGGATAAATATGACACATCTGCCGAGGGTACCCAAGATTTGGGGAATAAAAAGCTAAATAACTGAACTGGTAATTTAAAAAAAAATTTTATACTAAAACACACAGATATATTATTAATTAGGATGCAAAAAATTGCATGGATTTTTATTTTAAAGCATGAAGCCTCAAAGAAGATTTGAGCTTGAATTGGGCGGCTTTAGGCTTAGGGTGAGCAGTAGAATAGTGGAGTCAGGAGCACAGGCTTGGAATTGGACAAACCAGGGTTTTGAGAAGAAGACTCTTGACATTTACTAGCTATGTGACCTTCGAAAAGTCAGGTAATTTGTCCAAGCTCTATAACCTCACCAATATGATGAAAATAAACAGGCTTGTTTCAGGGACTCAAGGAGCCAGACCACAAAACTAGCTAGGACAGACACCTGAAGGACACAGTAAAGGATGGTGGTTAGTGTAGCTGTGATGGTAGCTATGCCTCCAGATTCTTCTCAGCTATTAGGGGTGCTTTTGGGAGAAAAGCTGGGAACTCACTCTCTTGGTGTATCTCATCTCTACAATGGAGCAGACCTGCCAGAGTCACTCTCCTTTTCTTTCTTCTGAGGCTGGCCACCTTTCTTCTGATTGTCACATTGCACCTGTAGAAACAGTATGGGGAAGTTATAGCTGATTGTGGCTGACCCAGGGTTCACTTCTGTATATTCAGATGACTGTGTATAGCTCCATTCTTTCCTGCTTGGAGGCCATAGGAAGCCAGCTTATGCCTAGGCTCTTGGGCAACATCTTGCTGTAGCCCTCACAAACTGATTATATAGTCCATATATGTCATGTTTGCTTCCAATTATGACCAATGTGAGGGCTTGACAATATTTGGTGTTTCCTTGCATTGGCTAGGATTGTTTATGGCTACTTCCCAGCAAATGTTGATTAGCAGATTGGAAGAAATAAAACTGAAATATATGCAGTGTTGTCATCACCCTCTATTCTTTCACATCTAGCTCTTGCTCTAGGAGGGGAAGGAGGAATGAGGACACATGTATCCCTAAATCCCAAAGTCAAAAAACAATCCTTTCACCACCACAGTGACAAATGCTACAGTGACTTCCTGTTCTGCATTCTACCACCCTCAAGTATGGTGGCAGCATGAAGTACTGGAAAGGGCAAGGTCTTTGGAGTCAGGCAGACCTCACGGCCCAGCCTCATCATTTACTAACTAGTGAGGGGACTAGAATTTAACAGGTAGGTAACCCCATTCAACCTCTTTGAACTTCAGTTCCTAATCAGTCTATCTCCCAGGGTTGGTGAGGGAACGAGACAAAGATTAAGAAGCTCTTGGCTGAGATGAGGTTTATTCAGTAAATGTTAGTGTCCTTTCCAAGTGAAAATTGTTTTGGTGCCATAGGAAGGCAGACATCTGAATCAGGGTCACACATGTGTTCTGGGATCTTGGAGGACATAGTCCTATTAAAATGGTGAACTTCAGTTTCATCTTTTGTATTCTCTTCAATCATGGAGCATGTGGGAAATTAAATATAGTCTGCAGACTCTATGAGGCAAAAGAGGAGGGAGCAAAAGGAAGTCAGTAAGGTGGGTCAGGGTGACAGCCCAGATTAAAGCAGTAAACATCTCTCTATGCAGGTATGTATGTATGTAGGATGTAATGTACATATGTAGCTCCTATGTCTTTTACTCCTTTTCTTTCTCCTTTCTTTTCCATCAAGTCACCTTTTCATTTTTGTTCCACCAATTTTATTTTATTTTATTTTGATTAAGTTATTTACCCACATGGTTCAAAATTCAAAAGGTGTAAAAGGGGATTCAGTGGAAAGTCTCCTCTCACCTTGCCCTTCAGCTGCCAAAGGCAACCAATGTTAACAGTTTCTTGCATATCCTCCTGGAATATTCTGTTTACCCTCTTTTTATACAAATGAGCACATACTCAACCATGATATGAATTTTGCTTTTTCACTTAACAATTTTGGACATTATTCCACATCCATATATGAAAGCTTCCTTGCTCTTCTTAAATTTATTTTTAATTGCATTATATTTTATTTTGGGTATATACCATGACTTATTTAACCAGTACTCTATTGAGGGACATTCACGCTAGTTCCATGTTTTCTTGCTATTACAAATCAGGCTGGAATAATCTTGTACATATCATTTTGCACATAAGTAAATCTGATAGACGGTGCCAAATTGCCCTTCCTAGAAGTTGTACCAATGCACACATGCTGCAAAGTACCAAAGACTTTTGACTTTTCTAAAATGCACATACAAAGGAACTAAAGCACATAAACAGGAAGTGTGTTCGCCTGTTGTATCCTGTACTGTCACGCAGGCTGGAGTGCAGTGGCACAATCATAGCTCACTGCAGCCTTAAACTCCTGGACTCAAGCGATCTGGCCACCTTGGCCTCCCGAAATGCTGAGATTACAGGTGTGAGCCACTCTGCTGGCCTTTAAAGATAATGTAATTATATGTTAATATAAATAACTTTAATAAAAAATAACTATTTTCAAAAAAAATTAGTGAGAAGAGTGGCATTGCTTTATATTTTTGCAAACCTGGCTTGATAGATAATAGCTGTATTCTCCTATCTGCTTCGGCATTCAAGCTGTTGCAATTTCACGTCCAATAGCCTCTGGAAAGCTCCACTGTATACTTATGAGAGAATGATTGTGAAACAGGCTAATAAAGTTCTTAGTATTGTTATTAAAATAGTTTTGACATTGAAAACACTTTGAAAGGGTCCTGAGGACTGTCAGAGGTATCCAAACCACACTTTGAAAACAATTGGTTTAGACCAACTTTATTATATTTTATTATTCTTATCCCCTATATATTTAATTTTTGTGAATTTTATCTGTCACAGGCTAAGAAAAGCCCATGAAAATGTCCTACCTTTTGTTGATTTTTGTTCTTTTGAGGTGTTTTGCTTTATGTAATTGTGCTTGTGTATAATGTGGTACATACATATCCAAGACAGTTATATCGTTTATATTTTTATTTATTTTTTGGTGACTTAAAGCAGTAATAACTAGTTTCTTTTTCTCACAAATCTGCAATTTGAGCAGAGCTCAGGAGGTGGGAGGAAGGCTTGTCTCTGCTCCACACAGCATCAGCTGGGGCAGCTCACCTGAGAGTTGGAGGATCCATTCCCAGCATGCACACTCACATGGCTGGCAGGCTCGTGCTGGCTATCAGATGGTAGTGCAGATGGGGCCAAGTGTTGGGGCCTCAGTTCCTCTTCACATGGGCCTCTCCATGTGGGCTTCTCCATGTAACCCAGGCTTCCTCACAGCAATGTGGCTGATTTCCCAGGGGGAGTATCAGAAGAAAGAAAATGTTAGTCCATTCTGAATTCTGCTATTGCTTTGAATTCAATTCTAATATTATTGAGCTAGCACCTGCTATAATCATAGAAAAAAATCAAAGATAGTTGTATTATTAGTTTCTCTCTTTCTGGTGTGTTCTTGGCACATACAGCTTAATCTTAAATCATGGCCAAGTATACTTGGAACAGCTGTAAGAACGGCCAGGTTCTTATATCCTCAGATACAGGCCTTCTGGTTAGTAATGCACTTCTCTGACCTGGCCTTTCCATCTACTTCTGCTGCACCATAGAGCTCCCAACCCTGGCATGGTACTTTTGTGCTGCACCATTCACCTGAACACATTTCCTCCTGCTCAAGTCTTCTACTGCTCAACTATGGTTTTATACTTTCCTGACCCCACCCTGGCAACTAATCATGAATCTAGATTACTTCCTTTGCTTCATCAGGCTTACTGTTATTAATCTCACATGGTTTCTAGAACGATGAAAGTTCAGTAGAAGAGACCCAGGCTCTTTCCTCTAGTAGTGACATTTCCTGGGCCCAGTGGAACCTTTTCCTGTGTACTGGGCATCTCTGCTACATTTCCTGCCCTCCCTTGATAACAGCTATGTCTTCTCCTTACCCTCTTGCTATAAAACCCACCCCCCAATTTCCAGGAGATGAGAAGTGCCAAGGTTCATGGGCTGTGAATTGTTTTCCCAGGTCCAGCTCCAAACTTAATGTTCAAATAGGCTAAAACACGGATCCATCTTTGTGGATCAGAGTCCCTAATAGGTTATCTTGCAGAATTCTAGGTGAATATGGTAGCTGTATTAGATTTGATATAAGGCACCAAAGGGGGCATAAAACAGCATGCTTAGGATAGTGTCCTGGATTCGTATATCCAGCCTTCACCCATATAGCCAAATTCTAATGCCCATTATTGACCATGGATCCATACACACCAGATCAGACACCAGGGTGCTATCAAGGATATCTGGCTCTCTTCCTACTAGAATGTCCTCAAGAGACTAATTATGCTTACTGGGTGCAACAGATAAGAGGCTAAAAGAAGCATGCTGAGTACGTAGTGCGCGGGAAACACACAAGATTCAGGCCCATTCCCCAGGTCAGAGCCAAGTATAATACCCATACAAGACCAGAGCTAGGGCCAGAACTGGAAAGGTGGCAACACTTGTGCATGAAAGGACTGGTGATCCTTGGCAGCCCTACCTGGGAAGATCAGCTAGGAAGTGAAAGCTTTCCAACAGCACAATTCTGTGCTAACAGGAGGGGGCCAAATGGAATTTGCACTCTAATAGGCATGTTCCTATGGTTCCTGGTGAGGCTGCTCAGGAAGCAGCCTCATTTTGAAGAGGAGAGTGAATATTCAATTCTACATTCTTAACCACAGTTCAATACTTATGTTTTCATCCTTCTTAATGGTCTACAAGCCCTTCTATGGCACTCATTTGCAAGAGGGACTGGGCAAGTAAGGAAAACAGGCTCAGGTGCATTAGGTGATTTGCCCAGCTGAAAAGTGATAAAACCATACTAAATTTTCAGATCCTAATCCAATGCTTTACCCACTCTTCCAAGATGGATTATGTAGGTAGGAGAAGCTAGAGTCCAAAAGAAACACAAGCCCAAGCTGAGGCATTGGAGGCTAACAGGCCTTAGAGGGTAAATAAGAGAAGGTAAGGACGGGGGGAAAATGCAGAGGAAGGACTCTACTGGCAAACACGGGAGCTAGTGGTAAGGCTGACTGGAGTATCCAATTTGTGTTGAGATGTAGAAATCAGGTCGGAGAAGTGGGAATAGGGCCAGATGAATAATTTGATGTGATATGGTGTGTAATAAGGCATCACTGTGGTTTCATGAGAACCAGAGTAACAGTGAAAGCAGGGCTTTAGGAACATTAAGTTGGCACTGAGACAGAAATCAGAGTAGAAGAAAGAGTCTAGAAGCAGGTAACCAGTGTACTGTTGTGGCAATTCAGGTGTAAGGTGTTAAGTCTTGGACTAAAATGGTAGCAGTGGAAATGGTGAGGAAAGAATGAATCCACAAGACAGTAAGAAGACAGTAAGACAAGAAAGACTCTTCAGGATTTAGTAACGGATTTGCTACAGGAACAAAAAGTACAGAGTTCAAAGCTGCTTCATAAGTTCTCAGGATCTAGAAGAATGAAGGTCTCACTGACACAGAAGATTAATGCCTTTATTTTGGAGAGATAAACAGATTACACTGTTCATCTGACCCTCTTGATAGTACAAGCGGGCCAGATAAACAGTTTAAACCTTGAGATTATATCCCAGCTGGATGGCTAGAGGTCAATCTCCTATAGAAAATAAATTTTGAAGCACAGGGTTGAAAGGGAAATAACTTTTTGCTATAATCATAACAACCAACATGTAGCTTTCTTTCATATTATTTTATTAGTACTTATAAAAACAATTTATGAAAATATTTTACTTTTCAAGATATGGAAACCGCACTCTGAAAATATACATACCCATAGTTGTTACAATACATATCCTTGTATACACCTTGGACATTGTGTTTAAGAATCATACCTGCAAGGGCTAGAAGAAACATTTTCTCTAACCTCAGTCATATAGTGTGACATTCAAGTACTTAAACCACAATGTTGAAATAAAACATGCTCTAGTGTATGGGCCTAAAGGGATTTAACTTTCTAGGTGCCATTGGTTCTTTCGTTGTGCAAGGTAAAGAACTGGAAGAGGGTTCCCTGAGAGTTAATTCACCTTAGGTGGCTCAAGTAGTGGTTTACTGTCCATACTTTATCATGGAACTAAGGGAGGGAGGAAGACCATGGAAATTGAACTTGGGCAGGTCTCCTCTCTATGATCCCTATCTATGGTGCACGGCCCCTATGTGATGATTTCTGAGACCTCTGAGTTCTCAAATGCTCCTGATTCTATAATTATCTAAGATATTTGCAGAGTGATGTTTTTGCAAGTCTAAATTCCAACACTGTAAATTAGGTGAAATAGAGATGACTTACCTACATAGACTTCATTTAGGATTTGTCAGGTGTCAAGGCAATTGATAAAATCAGCAAGCCAAAAATTCCCCCATTGAACTATTGGAAAAGATCCTTTCTCACCAAGGCACGAATCCTAGAAGGCAAGCTCCTCTTTGCTTTGGGAAAATTATGATGAGAGGGTACAAAAGAGCCTATAACCTTTCAGCTCTGTGGGCTTAAGATAATGACGGATGCTTCATCTGACACAGTAAGAGCTGGAGGCTACTGCAACCTCACCAATAAAGGGTTCGTTACAACAAAGAATCATTTGTGTACTCCCTAAGTCCTGACTAACCTCCCAAGCTTTTCTAGATATTAAATTCTAACTGCAAAGTATTGGTCTGATGAAGTTCCAGATGTAAAATGTGCTGTTTGAATTCGTGGCGTTAGTGTCATGGTGCTGCATCATGGTATGGCACTGACATTTAACATCATGCTGATAAACTAGAATTTATAGTGATTTTTGTTTCAATGTAGGAAACTATGAAAGTCAATCAAACATGGATGCACAAGTCTTTAATGTATAACATAAAACATTATTACATATAATTTCATAACTATAAAAATAAGTTTAATACATTACCATATTTTTAAAAATTACTTTAAAAACATATACTCCAAAGTCTTCTATTTCATTTAGAGAATAAGGGAGGTATCTATTAGGGTGAACCATATGAAACTATGGTTTTTTAAGTTAAAATAGTAAAATCTTGGCAATTACATATGGTTCAACCTAATAAGATCCTGAGAAAATTTTATTTGGCATCACACTATAAATTCAAGGGGAATTTATAGAAAATCACATTTCTAGTGAAGAGAAAACACTTCAGGATGGAAATGTGCACACTGGTCATGCCAAGATTTCTCTTTGTGATTTAAAGATCTGAAATCCTGGAATGTTAAGAAAAATTTAGAGCAGTTTCAAAACAAACTGAGGACAATTAAAATTATAGAATGCTAGCTGCAGTTGCTAATGCGACTGAAACAGAAAACTACTTGCCAAATTTGGCAATTTAAGTGTTTTAGAGGTGACATAATAAAAATTCCAGCATTAAAATGAAAAGGCACAAATATGAGTTACAAGTATGATAATCATTTATAAAATACTTGAAAATAAGGCCAATTCATTTGTATTATTAACACCATTAAGCAGGCACCTATTCTAAGCTTCAACTTTGTCCTCCTAAATAGAATAAAGTTGCAAATGAATTATCAACATAATACTAATTATAGCAGCATTATCAATTGTCTGGAAGGCATAGTATATAAAGATCATGGTGGTAGAACCAAGTTTCTTAGGCTCTACACTGCTAAAAGAATATCTAAAATAGCCTCCCCACCCATATCCCATCAGTACCAAAAATACATTTTAAAAATTACATAAAATGTTACTAGCCATAAAATTTTTTGGTTTTTCTTCAAACAATGAGCTCTCCTCTCAGTAACTCGACCCCAGTAACAACAAAAAAAACAAAACCAAAGCTACCAAAATATTGTTACACTAAACAGACTAGCTATTCTTAATTAAAGACATACTATATTCAAAAATGGTACTTTAGGAAATTTATTAAATATAACCAACGAAGCAAATGAAGATTTTCCAGATGTGTGCATATGCTGTCTGTGAATTAGGTGATGGTGTACTTAAAAAAAATATGTATTTCTGCAACGATGCTTCATTTGGAACTTTGGTACCATTTACGAACGGCCGCTCCAACATTACTGGCTACTACGCAGACAGCACCACCCACTGTCCACCATGTTGGCACATTATTAAAGAAAATAATCTGAAAGATAAAAGCAAAGACCACATCCATTGTCCTCATTATTGCTACTGGCCCTGCTTTTTCTATTTGAAGTGCTTTTGTGATAAATATCTGAGCCCCCAAACCAAAGAGCGCAATGAATATGAGAAATAGCCTGTCCAACCCACAGTAAGGCAGACTCCACTCTCCTAATATAAAGAGGATGATGACAGTTTCAACGAGGCCAAGTACTACATAATACCAAATGGTCAGAAAGTAGTCCACAGATTTTCCCATTTTTCTTAGGATAACTAGAGTCGATGCAGCAAACACAGCGTGTCCAATTGCTGCGAATGTTCCCTTAAGGTGGACTGAATAGCTTTCTTTGATCCCCGAAGCGTTGGAACCAAACAAAAATGGTGGTCTCACGATAAGGATCACTCCAGCGATTGTGAACATGGTGAAAAGAGCATCCCAAGGGCTATATTTTTCCTTGAGACATATCCAAGCAAATATGGACGTAAACACAGGACTGCTAAATGTGATAACTGTGGCATCAGCGAGGGCCATTGTCTGGAAAGCATAGTATATAAGCATCATGGAGGTAGAACCAAGGACTCCTCTGAGAATGAGGAAAATTCGAAGACTTTTTGGGCCTATAAACCCAGTTCTGTAAATTCAAATGAAGAAATGCATATTAAATGAAATTAATATTTGTTTTTAAATTACAATTTGTAATTAAACATTACTTTAAAAGTACTAAATATCAAAAAATAAGGGAATAGTAAATTAATTATAATATCCACAAATGAATATTATATACCTTTTAAAATAGTATTTTCTAAGTATAGTTAATGACAGTAAAGCGTTCACAGTAAAAGCAACACCAGTGCAAGTGAATTACATACATAGTAAAATTATAATTAAATTAATATAGATATGTATCTCAAGTATATATATATATATGCTTGCAAAAAGGACAAAAAGGAAAATAAACTAAATGTTAATCATGTTTATCTCTTAATAGATAAACTCATAGGTAATTTTCCTTCTTTATTTTCTCCAAATTTTCTATAAAGAAAACATACCACTTTTACAATAAATACAAGGTCAAGATTCAGCTGCCCTGTTTAAGGAAACTTAGACCCAGCTAATGCTGATTCTCAATCTCATGAATTTTTCTATAAAACTTGAAACACTGCTAAAATTTATTTTAGTCACTGAATATGAGACAAGTTTTCATTGTTCTCATGAGGAGTCAAAATGCACTGAAAAAGAACATGTAGTGTTTGGAAAACCATGCTTACTGCTATTCAAATTCTTTTCAATAAATATTTACTAAGTACCTACTCTGTGTAGGTTCCTGTCTAGGTGCAACTTGCTGACTTGTTGCAGGGCTAGACTTATTTTAGATTATCATCTAGGCTACTCCGGGTATCTTGGAGTTAAAATAAAAGCACGGTCATATTTGGCCCATACTTTGAGAAGCAAAGAGTCTTCCATGATAATAAAACATAAAATGGGTCAAAACAGATCAGGACTAAGGATTTTAACAACATTCTTCCACTGTTCTTCCCCTGACAATATCTTTATTTCAAAATGGGGAAGATAATTATGTTAGCATCAGTGTTCCACTGCTACCCTTAGAAATTTCTAAAGCCCTACCATCGTTTCTTAAAATAATGCGACTTGTCCACATTGACAGAAATTTGCAGATATTAGCAGATTTTCACTTTTCCCACCAAATCCTTAGGATATGGAGTGAAACTCTTCTAAGTGAGTCTGCACCATGTTAGCGATACAAGCGACTTTGCTGACAAGTGACTAAAGCTTTCCATTTGGGGTGTAGGCTTTTTTGCCCAAAGAGACAAAGAGCCAGGCAGCCGCCAAGGACCCAACTGGTCTCTCTCTCAGGGTTCTAAATACACTGAGGTATATGGAGGTTACAATGGTTGAAGGAAGCATAATTTTAACCCAGGCAGGGTAGGGAGTACAACAGGGAAGGAAAAGAGGAATTGGGTTGGGAGAGAACAGGGAGGGCGGAATAGAGACAATTTTCATATGCTGTGATGTCCTACACAAGGCACTCCGCCCTATAATAAATCTTATTGGACCCTTGTTATCACCTACAGGGCAGAGGTCACACAGTATCATTCCCTCCAGTTTACAAAAGAGGAAAGTGAATGCTCAGGGTTACCCCATCACCTTTTGAGGAATACCTAAATATTATTATTATAATATTTCATTTGCCCTGGTAAGAAAGCAGCTCGTTCTAAAAAAAACTTCTGACACTAGGATACACTATTACTTCTTTTCATTCATTTTTTTCTTCCAAACAGTAGTTATGCCAAAGGAAAGAAGGGAGGGTGATACAAGACAGGAGGAATTATACAAAGAAAGCTCTGTTTTCAAAAGGGGAGGCAGTAAACAACAAAATTTCTTTCTCCCCACTTTGTTGGGTATGTGGTTTATGCTTATGGTAGAATCTTCTATGGGTGGATGCTTATGACTTTTCATGAAGCAGAGCCAAGGGGCATAGGAACTGGTAAGTGTATGAGAGGGATAAAGCAGATACTGTAGAGTAATTATAGACAGGTGAAAAGATACACAACATTTATTAATATCTTCTATTTTGCAGTTAAAAAATACTTACTTTCTGTATATTAAGCAAAGGAGAACAATTAGCATTTGGAGCACACATCGAAATGCACTAATCTCTACAGCATGGATGTCTTGCACTTTTTTAACCAATAAAGAGCTCACTGAGAAACAGAAGGCAGACAATAATGTGTAAAACAAGCCAAGTCCAGGACAGGGTGCTTTCTTCTTGGCTTCTGAAAAAGATGAAATTCTGGTTAGTCCTTGCTTCCAAGTGTATGTTTTATCATTTTTCGCTTAGATACTGGGAAAAATGGAGCAGTGCCAAAGGTTAATAGGCTATATTACCTCCTTAGCATATCATTTCTCTGGGCCTGTGCCATTTTCACCATCAATTATGAAGAACCATAGATGAGGACAACAATTTAAACCTGCATTTTTAAAATGCCGTTTCACCCTATCAAATGGATTTCCTATGGCTCACTGAAGAATCATTCCGCACTTACAAGTCAAGAAGTGGAATGCTTGCCAAGATGGTGAGAGAAATCTTTAAGAAAAACTTGTCAAGATGGCAAGTAAAAAATCCTTCCAAATGATATCTTATGCCATCTCACTGGTGAAACTGGCTTTATGAAGAAAGTGTTCTTTTCTGGAAAATGGGTTCTAATTGGGTTATACAGTTATCTGTTGATTATCTGACTTCCCCCAAGTCTGTGAGCTCTTCCAGGGCTGGGATCTTGCTGTCTTGTTCATGCCTGGCACATGGAAGACACTGGATAAATATTCAGTGAATGAAAGGTGAGAGAACTTCAGGGAAAAACTCAACAGTCTAACACTATTGGCAACAGCATAGTCTGGGAAGGTTCTCCATTTTGTTATTTTGAACTGTTAATCAAATCTATATGTAACTTTTCATGATTCACAACTGATCTTCCCATTCAGAGCACAAACTCCTCAAGGGGAGGGTGCAGGTTATCTAGCCCTTTGGATCCCAAGTGCTTTGTACAGAACTGCCAACAAATCCCTACTCTTGGCTTGATCTGAACCAGGAAACCAGTGCTTTCTCCAGGGCATCAAGTATTCAGTCATTAATGACAATCTGTGTGAGCTTTAAACTTTTGTTTAGCCATTTTCTATGTCTTAGTTTCCTACACAGGAGTAGAACCTGCTTTCAGTCTTACTCCTCTGTCATTTAGAGGAGAGCAAAAGCAGCAGGATGGGCAGAGAATGCCCTAAAACAAAGGCCACACACTGCGGGATATATTCTTTTTTGAAATTAACACAAAAACAGGGTTGAGGATAAGAAGGAAACAGGCTGGGCGCAGTGGCTCACACCTGTAATCCCAGCACTTTGGGAGGCCGAGGCGGGCGGATACCAAGGTCAGAAGATTGAGACCATCCTCGTTAACACAGTGAAACCCCGTCTCTACTAAAAATACAAAAAAATTAGCCCGGCGTGGTGGCAGGGTCCCAGCTACTTGGGAGACTGAGGCAGGAGAATGGCGTGCACCCGGGAGGCGGAGCTTGCAGTGAGCTGAGTTTGCGCCACTACACTCCAGCCTGGGCAACAGAGCAAGACTCCGTCTCAAAAAAAAAAAAAAGGAAACACAAGTGGCCCTCATTGATTAAGAGCACAGTGGAACTGAAAGGGTGAGTGGATATGAGCAATTTGTAGGAAAACTCATATTATCATTCCAATCTAGGACTTTACAATGTGATAGCTATAAAACAGTATTGTGTAATGTTTTTTAAAATGCCCTTCTCTGATAAATGTAAACACCAGGTAATACATTTACACATCTTCAGGTCAGTGAGATGACTTTGCAAACTGGGACCAAAGTATGCTGATGCACAGGCTTTCTGGGGCATTCTACAGCCTGGCCTTGTGGTCAAAGGCACCATTCTCTACCTCTTCCTGTTCTAGGCGCACAACTGAAGATACTGTTTTGGAACTAGCAGTCATCCTTCCTTTAAGATGCCAGAATCCTCATTCTGTTCTGTGTCTGTGTGCTCACATACTGCAGAAATAAACTGTACACACTCAGCCCATGAGAAGGAAGCTTTAGAAGATTTCCAAATGAAGTACCACAAAATACATGCCTTGGTTGTGGTCAGCCTTAGGGTTTGACCTCTGAAATTTCAGAATTCAGTTCTAACTAAAACAGTGTTTTCTTAAAAGAAACTCAACCCCTACATAGAAACTCCACCCTCAAACAGAACAGAAAGAGAAAATCAAGGACAGAAAACATCTCCCTGCTCTATGTTTCAAGTATCTTCTCCAACGTAAACTTGCTAATTTTTCCCCAGGAATATTTTAACGTAACATTAAATATTTTAACTCTTTAAAAATTAATTGCACCCCCTTGGCCCTAGTGACCTTTTCCCTTAAAACACATACACATATATTTTCTTGCCTATAAACACTTAAGGCTCATGCTTTCCAACCGGGAAGGGACAGATATTAGAAGGCTTCGCTGCATTTGATGATTTGTTAATGAGGGTGAGGACTGGCTCCACTCAGACAAACCTCAGTCTCTTACTGAATCATTTCAATCCTGTCAATGGAGATGAGCACCACTAGCATAATTGAAAGAGGCATTTGTTTATGTTCCATGTTCATATCTCACTGCAAGCATATATAATAATTTGGTAACTCAAATTATTCAAATTAGGTAAGTGGCCATGGTATAATTTCCTCACTTAGAAGAAAACTGCAAAGTTGCTCAGCTTTTCTATCCTCTGCTTTAAGCTGGTGATTCGCAAGCCTGGTTGGGAATTAGAATCACCTGAATAACACTTAAAATTTTAATTCCCAGGTGCAGTGGCTCATAACTGTAATCCCAGCACGTTGGGAGGACAAGGTGGGAGGATCTCTTGAGCCCGAAAGTTTGAGACCAGCCTGGGCAACACAGGGAAACCCCCTCATCAATGCAAAACATATTTTTAAATTAGTTGGGTGTGGTGGTGTGTGCCTGTTGTTCCAGCTACTTGGGAGGCTTAGATGAAAGGATCGAGTAAGCCAGGGAGGTCAAGGCTACAGTGAGCTGTGATCATGCCACTGCACTACAGCCTAGGTGACAGAGTAAGACCCTATCTCCAAAAAAAAAAAAAATTAATTCTCAAACCCCATCTCAGACCCACTGAAATAGAATATCTGTAACTCTAAAAGACTCCACTGGTTTGAGAACCACTGCTACACTCAATCACTAACTCCTTCCAGAGGACGTGAGGCACAGGCCTAAGAAACTACTTCTCCTTGCTTCAGTCTAAGACCCACACTGTCCCTGAAGAAAGTAAGGAGATGTCTCGGGACAGCTGTATGCTGTCCGTTAAGGTCATCCAAGAATATAAGACATATGGGTTAACAGTTCCAACCAGAATTTGAAAAAAGCTTTGTTGAGATAAGCAGTTAGAACAAGAGGTGTCACAAAGTTCAATGACAACAGTAAAGTGTTTTTATGTCAATTTTCTTTGCAAAATACTATCTTGTCACCTTACAATAAGTCTTACTGGTAGAAACTTTCTTTGAAGTTAAAACACCCACAAGATTCTTAGATAGACTCATATAAGTATCTCATCTTACCATGAGCTGCCTGGGGGTAGAGAATTTCTCTTCCATTCACAAAAAGGGGAAACTCCTAAGAGTTGGCATGGACTCATTCAGCATGCCACCAGAAGGACATTCAGCCAGAGGGTGACAGGTGAGAAACTGACCTTTTCAAAGGCTGCTTATCTGTTCAATTCAGCCTGGCATAACCCCTGTTCTAGAGGCACCAGCCCATTTATAAATGATCACAAGTCTGATCATTTCGGTTTGCCTTTAGGACAGAAATGGAGCAAGAATAGTCTTCCTAGAGTCTGTGTCTCTAACTTGTGGAAAGCGCACAAAGGGAGGAGGGGAAAGTGCAGTGAAATGAGAGGAACAGAAATCCAGGGTCACACTTAGGGGAGGTGACCCAGAGGACAAGGTGGTGCAGGCCGTGTAACTGTCCTAAAAGGAGATCTGCCAATTCCCTTCTTCTTGCAGGAAGCTGCTCCTGGTAGATGGTCGACTTCTAAGAGGAATGTGCTTGAAGAAGCACTTGTGGCCAGTGGAAAGGACCCTAGGCCGGTACGTGGCAAGCTGGGATCCTAACCCTGGTGCTCCCTGGACATGCGCCCCATCTCACTCCCACATTCCACATTTTGGAGGAGACAAACAAAAACCCCAAAGCCCTCACCTTCCTGGACCTCACTTTTCTCATGTGTCGAAGGACGGAGATTGAACATAAAGTGTTCTTCACGAGGGTTCCCTGGCTTTGGGGACAGGGCTGTGAGCTTCTTAACAAGATATGCCTTGTTCCGCATCGTTTGCTAAAAAAGTCCTTGCATCCCTAAAGGTTAAAAACGAGTGGTCCCACTTATCTCTGCCTTTCCAAGATTCTAAAACTCTAGGACGAACATTTTTTCTAGACTCGATGCTTTTCAGCTTCCTTTTCGGAGAGAACCCTTAGCCACCGGGATCATTTTTCAGGGTCAGCTTCCTCGCAACCTCGCCCCACTGCAGGATGGCCTCTCTCGCTGAGCCCCCACCTAAGACCTCGGGGAGGGCACGCCAAACTGCAATCTGACTCCACAGCCCTGCCCCGGCACTAATACAGGAACAGCCTGGGAATCCCAAAAGGACTGCAAGCAATCGGAAAGTTTCTTCCTTCTTGGCGCCGGCTGGGGCACCGGGAATTCCGCTTTGCAGCCCCCCCCCAGCTCACAGCTCGA
>NW_012114422.1:824771-838949 GCF_000951035.1 Colobus angolensis palliatus
TGGCGCCCGTGCGCATGCGCGCCCGGCCCTCCCGCACCCTCCGCGAAGTGGACAGCGCGCGTCCTCCGCTGGCCTCTTAACCTGGGGAAACCCGCCGCCTCCCTGGTGGGGCTGTGGTACCCACAGCTGGCCCTAAGGCGTCCAACCCTCTGCTGCGGGCAGGCTGGACGGCCCAGCTGCTTGGAGCCATCCCTAGCAAGTCACACTGAACCTGTCATGGCACAGACAAGGAGGGGCGCTAGGTTCCCAAGCCCCGGCGCCCGGGGGTCCTGTGGCCGCCTTTTCAGGAGGCTCAAAGAGTGGGCGTTTATTTATTGATGTAGTCACGCTTTCAGCACCTCTGGGATACCCCGAAGATTTTACAAAGCACTATGCTTTTCTTTAAATGGTCTAGGATTTTGTTTTGTTTCCCGTGTTGTCTCTTTGCCGCTTACCAAGGAGGGTAGAATTTTGGTGGTTTGGGAAATATTTTTAAGAAAGAATTAGTGTGTAATTATAGGAAGATATATCTGTAAGTCTGACCAGAACCCATTTGTATGTTCTTTGCATTCTTTGCAAGAGTAGGCGTGCATTATTGATCGTTGGTTTTCTTTTCTTAAATGGAAATATCCTAATTTGGCCAGATATAAGATTCAAGTAATCTGATGTAATTAGATCCGGTAGAAGATATATGTCATTTGGCCCGGGATTCACTAACAGCCTCTTTTTGTTTAGCTAATAATTCTTCCATCTCTTTGCTTGCTTTATATGTAGAAGAACAGTCTCTATGCAAGGATGAACGTATCTAAACTTCTAAGCCCAATGCCAAGCAGATCACCAAAGGAGAGTGAAGTTTGCCTTTACTCAGACATTTGCACATAGTGATCCACAGCTGAAACAGTTTTAGACTTGAAGTCAGGAATCCTAGGTTCTGGCCCTGAGTGTGTGAACTCATTCACCACTGTACCCCTCAAAGCCTTGATTACCTCCTTTATTTAATAGAGATCAAGTATTTCCCTTCCTGCTTCGTAGAGTAGTTATGTAAATAAAATGCAATGATGTGGGCAAAAGCATAATATCACCTGGAAAACGCTATGCTAGAAAATCAAAGTGTGCTTTAAACTAGGGTCAGCATATAATTTATCCTCCAAACTGGACCCTTTTTTTTTTTTTTTTTTTGGAGAGTAAAAGGAGGAGCTCTTTTAAAAGTTATACAAAGGAATAGGCATAAACTGGGACTGTCCTAGGCAAACTGAGACAAATGGTCACCTGAATTCTAACTTGATTAACACATACTTTTGCCTTGTCTTAAAGAGAATTTAAGGCTGGGCACGGTGGCTCAGCTTGTCATGCTAGCACTTTGGGAGGCTGAGGTGGGAGGATCGCTTGAGCTCAGGAGTTTGAGACCAGCCTGGACAATATAGACCTTGTCTCTATAAAAAATAATAATAATAATAATAATACTTTTAAAAGAATTTAAGGCTACTTACAAAAATACCTGTAACAGGTTTTGTTGTCTTTGTTTTAGATAGGGAAATTTCAGGGAAGGAGGGTGAGGGTGGTAGATCATGATTATAAAGTAAGAACCAGGAAGCTTCCTCAAATATCTGGAAAGTCAAGTGCAGTTTCACAATTGCATTCTAAGATTTAGTTGTGGAAAGGGTTTGAAGAATCCCCTCCTCTTAAATGGTGAAAATTGTGGCTAGGAAGTGTAGTAAAGAAGAAAGAAGTGTGATGATTTGAGAAGGAAGTACCCTGACTGCTCCACTTTCAACACTTTCAACACCATCCTGGAAAAGGGAGAAGAAGAAGAGAAGAAAATGGATACTACACCAGTGTTGACCAGGTGACTAAAGGAGGTGAGATGCTTTCACATGTGCAGTTTATTCCCTTTAACATCCTTCCCCTCTACTGCTGACCTTCATATATAAATGGTATCAGTTATATTCATTCTCCCATTTAGCTGAGAGCCATGTTGACATAAAAGGCAACCAATGAGAAAAGTGCGGACCAGGCTGGCCTGTAATCCCAGCACTTTGGGAGGCTGAGGAGGGCAGATCACTTGAGGTCGGGAGTTCAAGACCAGCGTGGCCAACATGGCGAGACCCTATCTCTACTAAAAATACAAGAATTAGCCAGGTGTAATGGCGGGTGCCTGTAATCCTAGCTACTCAGGAGGCTGAGGCAGGAGAATCGCTTGAACCCGGGAGGTGGAGGTTGCAGTGAGCCAAGATCACACCATTGCACTACATCCTGGGCAACATGAGCGAGACTCTGTCTCAAAAAAAAAAAAAAAAATGCGGACCAGACTAGAAGTCAGGAGACATGGCTGTCCTGAAGCTTCACCCAGCAGAGGTGTGGGACCGTTAAGGTCTCCCTTGAACATTGTTATTTCAGGTCTTTGGTGATGATAATGATGTTGAGCTGGTGAGAGATAGATCTCCATAGTGTGCAGGATGGGCCAGAAATCCCGACTGTGGAGGAGACTAGTTCAGAGCCTACTGAAGTGGCCCAGATGAGATTCTGACCCCAGGTAGAAACGGCAAAGAGGAAAGATGGATTTTGAGGTGGCTAGGAGATGGAATGTGCAGAACTTGTTGACTAGATGTGAAAGAGCATTGTTTCTGTATGCAAAATCTTGCAGTGTTCCAGCACACACTCTTCTGCTTCTGAAGTGATTCAATCTTCCAGTGAGAACAGAAGCTCTCACTGTGATGCCAGGTAGCCACAGCAAGGATGGCACTCCCATAGTTCTGGTGTCAAGAAGGAAGAAGGAATATGAAAGTGGAGAAGAGGTGGGTTTTTTTTTTTTACCTGTCCCAAAGTCCAAGATCCTCACCATCCCCGTGGCAGCAGGTGGAGACTTCCAGGTACTTCCAGGAGGAGTCAGACTCCTGGTTTCCACTGCTCTTTGCATGTCAGGGATGTTCCTAAGTGAGACGTTTGTAAGTCAGGAACTGTCTTTCATAACAAGCTGGTACCTTGGTACTGATTTAAAGGACTGCTTTTTTTTCCCCAAAAAATTCATGGATTCTTAACCTTTTAAACTAATGTACCTTATGACTTGGGAAATGGCAGTTTGTTCCAAACAGCCCTAATGTTTTGTTTTGGGAAAAATCAGTACTGTGGAACATAAGATCATGTTTCCAAATAATCTTGGTTGTAAATGAAAGATGGGACCAGCAAAAGAGAGGTCATTTAGGATAAATGTAGGATAGAACACTGGAGAGGCAAAATAAACTGTTCAAATAAGTAGGAACTGACTCTGAAAATATAACAGAAAAAAATGCCAGGAATAGCTCCTCAAACAATTAGACATAGTTACTACATGATCCAGCATTTCTACTTCTGGATATATATTCCTAGATGTAGTGAAAGCAGGAAATTGAACAGATATTTGTACATTCGTTTTCATATTAGTATTATTCACAACTGCCAAAGCTGGAAACAACTGAAATGTCCATCAGTGGATGAACAGATAAGCAAAATGTGGTATAAAGCATACAGTGGGATAGTATTCAGTCTTAAGAAATCAAATTCTGACATGCTACAACATGGATGAACCTTGAAGACATTATGCTAAGTAAATAAACCGAACATAAAAGGACAAATGTTGTATGATTCCATTTATTAGCGGGCCTAGCATAGTCAAATTCATGAGACAGAAAGTAGCATGATGGTTCCCAGGGTCTGGGATGTGGAGGGAATGGGAATTAGCATTTGATGGGTGTGGCATTTCAGTTTGGGATGGTGAAGGAGTTTGGTGGATGGATGGTGAAAGAGTTCGGTGGATGGATGGTGGTGATGGTTGTTCAGCCATGTGAATGCACTTAATGCCACTGAGTTGTATATTTAAAATGGTTAAAATGGTCAATTTTATGTATATTTTATTAAACTTTTTAAGGGGTTAAAAATGCCAGGGAAAACAGTTCTGAGAGTTTGAACTTGGTGCAGACAGTTTAAAGCCCTTATCAGATTTTTGAAGTTTCTTTGAAGTCCTGTGTTCCATTTTAAAAAAGGTATGACAATTTTCCATTCTGGTCCCTAATATATCTTTATCTCCATACCATTTTTCATGTAATGCATTCAGCTAGTGTTGTTTGAGTGCACACACTGGACAGCTTACAGTTCTTAGCAGTGGTGGAGTGGGGAACAAAAGAGACAAGGCTTAGGACCTGATGGGGATTGGGTGGGGGATGATGGAGAAATGGAGAAATGATGCTAGCGTTACCTAGCATCCTGCAAAATCCATGCGCCAGAGGTGTGGCACTCGTTTAGCTCCCGGCTTTCTGTTCTCTCCTCTTGGACAAATTGGGCTGGGAGTCAGGATGCTCCCTTTCAAGGGAGCTCTGACGATGTGGCCAGGACATTCTCCAGTTCTTCCTTTCTTTCCTACTCTCTGATCTGTTCCCATGCTGCAAAAGGCAGCTTCTGTATAAATGATTTCTGACACCCCAGGGAACTTGTGTTTTTCTTTGAGAACTTTCTGTTTACTGATTATCTGAGAGTGAGGATGCCTGAGCTTTAGACTTGGCCCTGGATGTTGCTACAGAATTCACATTAACCCCAGATTTGTCATGACTTGGGATTTGGATTCCACTCAACTCTCATTTTGATAATTACCATTTATGAAAGAATCAAAATGTGCCAGGCACTATTGAGCTCATCACCTCATTTAATACTCAGGAGAGCTTTATCTGGCAGTTTTGCTTAATAGTTAAAAGCAGAGCTCTGGAGTCAGAATGCCCAGGGTCCACTCCTGGATGTACCACTTACCAGCTTTGTGACTTCTGACACATGACAGCCCATTGCTCTGAGCCTCTATTTTCACACCTATAAAATAGAATAATAATAGTATCTAGCTGTTGCGGGGATAAAATGAGATAATACTTGTAGGGTACCTGACAGTAAGTACTCTTTTTTAAAAAGTATGCATTTTGTCATCCTCATTTTATAGATGAGAAAATTGAGACTCAGAGATGTTAAACCAGTTGCCCAAAGTCAAACTGATAGTGAAGGGCATAGGTAGGATTGAAACCCAGGATCATCAGACGCCTATTTGGGTGGTCCTGACGACTCTGCTCTATTGTTTGCCCAGAGAGCTGAATTGCCAGGATTGCTGGTTTCTGAGAGGACCTCATTAGAGCATAGTTTCTTTCACTCGATGTTCTGGTTTGAACCCTGAGACCACTGCGATGGCAATACTCAATGACAGCTTTCCACACTATGGTGGTGCTGTGTGATGTACACTAGGCTTATGGTGTCTCTCTAGCATCTTAACTTTCCTAGAGTAAAATGCTATGAAATAAAGAAGAAAAACAATTTTTATAATGTTAACAGAAGCCAACCTCTGTCTTAATCTGCTATGAGAACAGTCATATTCCAGTGTCTACAGCTCTGATGTGTTCCTAACTCACTTCTGCTGTCCAAACTATGGGTCCCAGCTGGGTCCCACAGGGGATGGAGGCTGTTCATAGGCGATTTGCAACGTGAATACCTTCGTAATAACTCAGACCTAATGTTAGTCCCTTCCTGAATCATCTGCATGCCCCCAGGCACTCTGTTATTCTCCCTCTGCTCCTTCTTGCTCTCTGCTCCATTTCTCTGTACCCATTACTGGATGTTCCTCAACTCCTGATTCTGTGGAACAAAAAGGGCAAACGTTAATTTCTACTAAGATGAGACCTCAAGGAGGAAGAAGACTTAAGCCAAGTGTCAGTGAGCAGAGAATTCCAATACCAAACTACAAAGCATGATTTACTCTACAGACAAACATATGTATACACACACATACACACACACACAGTGCTTGGCTACCACAACCCAATAAGAGAAGCCAGTTCTAGTCCCCTAAAGGAGCAGCAGCAATTTCACCTTCAGTGGTAGTAAGGATAGAAAGCACTCAAGAAGTTCCATTTACATACAAAACCATATATATTTGCTTTGTATATTTGTGTATTCGCTGGGACAACAGGCACGTTCCAACACATCTGGCTAATTTTGCAATTTCTTGTACAGACAAGGTCTCACTGTATTGCCCAAGCAGGTCTCAAACTCCTGGCCTCAAGTAATCCTTCCACCTCCACCTCCTTAAGGTGCTGGACGTGAACCACTGTGACTGGCCTCAAGCCCAAGTTCTTAACCATTACTGCCCTAAAACAACAATGCTTTTAGGCAATTCTTGTTTGGCAAGGTCAATATTTCCTTCAGCCTCCATAGTGTGTGTGTATTCATATTTGTCATAGATTTAGATAAAATGTATGACAAATATAACAATAGCTTGCTTGAAGGATAGAGAGGAGGAAATAGGTTATAAGTTTCTTTAAATATATGCATTGTTAGTATTTTGTTTAGGACAGTCAGTTACCTCTTAAGGAGATTAAAAAATGAGGAGAAAAACCTTTTATGTATACTCAAATGTTTACCTCTTCTGAAACTCTTCATTCCTTTGTCTAGAACTATATCTCTATGTGATACGTGTGGTATCATTTTCCTTTAGCCTGAGGAACTTTTAAAACATTTCTTGTAGAGTAAAAAATGTATTTACATTTTGTGTTTTGAGGAATATATGTGTTGGATATACAGTTACAGGTTGACAGTTTTTTTCTTTCGAGACCTTAAAAATCTTGTTCTATTTTCTTCTGGCTGACTTGTCTCTGATGATAAATCAGTGTTAATATTATCTCGTCCCACTGTTTTCTCTGGCAACTTGTTTTTTAAAGGTGATCAACCTTATGTCATGTATATTTTATATTTTTAACTTTTTTATTTTTAATTTTTATGGGTACATAGTAGGTGTATATATTGATGGAGTACATGAAATATTTTGATACAGGCACATAATGTATAATACTCCCATAAGGGTAAATCCATCACCTTAAGAATTCATCATTTCTTTGTGTTACTAACATTTCAATTATACCCCCTCAGTAATTCCAAAATGTGTAATAAATTATTGCTTACTGTAGTCACCCTTTTGTGCTATCAAATATGAGATCATATTCATTGTATCTAAGGATATTTTTGTACCTAATCACCATCCCCTTTTCCTACCCCTGCCCCCACTACCCTTCCCAGCCTCTGGTAACCATCCTCCTGCTGCCTGTCTCCATGAGTTCAATTGTTTTAAATTTAGCTCCCACAAATGAGTGTGAACATATGAAGTTTGTCTTTCTGTGCCTGGCTTATTTCACTTAACATAATGTCCTCCAGTTCCATCCATGTCATTGCAAATGACAGAATCTTATTCTTTTTTATCACTGAAAAGTATTCCACTGTGTGTATGCACCACATTTTCTTTATCCATTCATTTGTTGATGGGCACTTAGGTTAATTCCAAATCCTGGCTATTGTGAATAGTGCTGCAATAAACATGGGAGTATAGATATCTCTTTGATATATTAATTTTCTTCCTTTTGGGTATAAACTTAGCAGTGGGGTTGTTGGATCATATGGTAGTTCTATTTTAGTTTGTTGAGGAACCTCATACTGTTTTTATAGCGGCTGTACTAATTTACATTCCCACCAATGTTGTATGAGGATTTCTGTTTCTCCACGTCTTCACCCCCATTTGTTATTGCCTGTCTTTTTGATAAAAAATATTTTAACTGGCGTGAGATGATATTTCATAGTAGGTTGAATTTGCACTTCTGTGATGATCAGTGATTTTGAGCACAATTTCATATACCTGTTTGCCATTTGATGTCTTCTTTCAAGAAATGTCTGTTCAGATCTTAAGCTCACTTTAAAATTAGACTATTAAATTTGTTTTGTTTCCTATTAAGTTGTTTGAGCTCCTTATATATTTGGCTTATTAATCCCTTGCCAGATGGGTAGTTTACAAATATTTCCACCCATTCTGTGGGTCATCTCTTCACTATGATGATTGTTTCCTTTGTTGTGCAGAAGCTTTTTAACTTGATGTGATCCTCTTTGTCCTTTGTTGCTTTGGCAGCCTGTGCTTTTGGGGTACTGCTCAAGAAATTTCTGCTCAGACCAATGTCCTGGAGAGTTTCTCCAAAGTTTTATTTAGTAGTTTCAAAGTTTTGGGTATTAAATTTAAGTCTTTAAACCATTTTGATTTTATTTTTCTATATGGTGAGAGATAGGGGTCTAGTTTCATTCTTCTGTATATTTATTGCATCGTTTATTGAAGAGACTGTCTTTTCCCTATTGTGTGTTTTTGGCAACTTTGTCAAAAATTAGTTCACTGTAGATGTATGGACTTTTTTCTGGGTTCTCTATTCTGTTCCATTGATCTACGTGTCCGTTTTTATGCAAGTACCATGCCGTGTTGGTTACTATAGCTCTGTAGTTTAATTTGAAGTCAGGTAGTATGATTCGTCTAGTTTTGTTCTTTTTGTTCAGGATGGCTTTGGCTATTCTGGGTCTTTTGTGGTTCCATATAAATTTTAGGATTGTTTTTTCTATATCTATAAAAAAAATCATTGGTATTTTGATAGGGATTATATTGAATCTGTAGACTGCTTAGGGTAGTATGGACATTTTAATAATATTGACTCGTTCAATCCATGAACATGGAATATCTTTCTGTTTTTATTATGCTCTGTTTAATTTCTTGCATCAATGTTTTATAGTTTTCATTGTAGAGATCTTTCTCTTCTTTGGTTAAGTTTATTCCTAAGTATTTTATTTATAGCTGTTGTAAATGGAATTACTTTCTCAATTTCTTTTTCAGACTGTTGCTGTTGGCATATAGAAATGCTACTGATTTTTGGCCAGGCACGGTGGCTCATACCTGTAATCCCAGCACTTTGGGAGGCCGAGGTGAGTGGATCACAAGGTCAGGAGATCGAGACCATCCTGGTTAATACGGTGAAACCCCATCTCTACTAAAAAAATACAAAAAAATTAGCTGGGCATGGTGGCGGGTGCCTGTAGACCCAGCTACTTGGGAGGCTGAGGCAGCAGAATGGCGTGAACCTGGGAGGTGGAGGTTGCAGTGAGCCGAGATCATGCCACTGCACTCCAGCCTGGGGGACAGAGCGAGACTCTGTCTCTATAAATAAATAAATAAATAAATAAATAAATAAATAAATAAATAAATAAATAAATGCTACTGATTTTTTGTATGTTGATTTTGTATCCTGTAACTTCACTAAATTTGTTTATCCGCTCTAATAGTTTTTTGGTGGTGTCTTTAGTTTCTTTAAACATAGGATTATAACATTTGCAAACGAAGATAATTTGACTTCTTTCTTTTCAATTTTCATGCCCTTTATTTCTTTCTCTTGTCTGATTGCTCTCACTAAGACTTTCAGTCCTATGTTGAGTAACAGTGGTGACAGTGAATATCCGTTTGTTTCCAGGAATTTTTCAGTTTTCTTCTTAATTTCTTCATTGGCCCACTGGTCATTCAGGAGCATATTGTTTAATTTTCATGTATTTGTATAGTTTCCAAGTTCTCCTTGTTATTGATTTGTAGTTTTAGTCTATTGTGGTCAGAGAAGATATTTCATATGATTTCAGTTTTTGTTTTTTTTTTTAATGTTTTAAGACATTAGGCTCAATGTGGTAGCTCACACCTGTAATGCTGGCACTTTCAGAGGCCAAGGCAGGTGGGCCACTTGAGTACAGAGTTTGGGACCAGCCTGGGAAACATGGTAAAACCATGTCTCTACAACAAATTACAAAGAATTAGCTGGGCATAGTAGTGTGTAATTGTAGTCCCAGCTACCCAGAAGGCTGAAATGGAAAGATCACCTAAGCCTGGGAGGTCAAGGCTACAGTGACCCATTACAGTGAGCCTTGGTCACACCACTGTACTCCAGCCTGGCAACAGAGTAAGACCCTGTCTCAATAAATAAATAAATAAACAAATATTGACTTTACATATCTGGGTGCTCCAGCGTCTAGTGTATTTATATTTACAATTGTTATATCCTGTTGTTGAATTGATCCTTTTTCCATTATATAATGACCATCTTTGTCTGTATTTATAGTTTTTGTCTTGAAATCTATTTTGTCTGATATAGGTATAGCTACTCCTGCTGGTTTTTTTCGTTTTCATTTGCATGGAATATCTTTTTCCATCCCTTTGTTTTCAGTCTATGTGTGTCTTTATAGGTAAAGTGTGTTTTTTGTAGGCAACAGATTACTGGGTCTTGTTTTGTTTTGTGTTTTTAATCCATGTAGCCAGTCTATGTCTTTGGATAGGAGCGTTTAGTCCATTTACATTCAGTGTTATTAATGATAAGTAAAGACTTACTCCTGCCATTTTGTTATTTGTTTTCTGGTTGTTTTGTGGTCTTCTCTTCATTTTTTCCTTGCTGTCTTGTTTTTTTTTGGAAATGATTTTTTTCTGGTGGTGTGTTTTGATTTTTTCTTTTTTTGTGTGTATGTAACTGTTGTAGATATTTGATTTGAGGTTACCATGGGGCTTGCAAATAACATCTTATAGCCCATTATTTTAAGCTGATGACAACTTAACTCTGATTGCAAAATTGAACACGGAAACTAACGAACAAGCAAGGGGAAAACTAATACAAATTCAATACTTTAACTTCATCTCCTCTCTTATGTTTTTGTTGTTTCTGTTTATACCTCATAATACTCTCTGTGTCTTAAAAATTTGTTGTAGTTATTATTTTTGATAGGTTCATCTTTTTTAGTCTTCCTACTCAAGATATAAGTACTTTGCACACCACAATTACACTGTTATAATATTCTTTATTTGTTTATGTACTTATTGTTACTTACCAGTAAGTTTTGTACCTTTAGATGATTTCTTATTTCGCATTAATGTCCCTTTCTTTCAGATTGAATTCCCATTAGCATTTCTTAAAAGACAGGTCTGGGTGTTTAAAAAAATCACTCAATTTTTGTTTGTCTGATAAAGTATTTATTTCTCCTTCATGTTTGAAAGATATTTTCGCTGGATATAATATTCTGGGATAAGAGGGTTTTTTTCAGCACTTTAAATATCATACTACTCTTCTGGCCTGTAAGGTTTCCACTGAGAAATCTGCTGTCAGACATATTGGAGCTGCCTTATATGTTACTTATTTCTTTTGTCTTGGTGCTTTTAGAATGTTTTCTTTATCCTTGACCTTTGAGAGTCTGATTATTAAATCACTTGAGGTAGTCTTATTTGGGTTAAATCTGCTTGGTGTTCTATAACCTTCTTGTACTTGAATATTGACATCTTTCTTTAGGTTTGGAAAGTTCTTTGTTATTATCTCTTTGATTAAATTACCCTAGTCTCTCTCTCTACCACCTCTTTAAGGCCAATACGTTAGATTTCCCTTTTGAGGCTATTTTCTAGACCAAGTAAGCATGCTTCATTATTTTTTTATTCTTTTTTCTTTTGACTCCACTGACTCTGTATTTTCAAATAGCCCATCTTCAAGCTCACTAGTTCTTTCTTCTGCTTAATCAGTTTTGCTGTCGAGAGATTCTGATGCATTCTTCAGTTTATCAATTGTATTGTCTAGCTCCAGAATTTCTGCCTGACAATTATTTCTGCTTTTTAATTATTTCAGTCTCTTCATTAAATTTATCTGATAGGATTCTGAATTTCTTCTTTGTTTTATCTTGCATTTCATTGAGCTTCCTCAAAACAGCTATTTTGAATTCTCTGTCAGAAAGGTTACATATCTCTGTCACTTTGAAATTTGTCACTGCTGCCTTGTTTAGTTTGTTTAGTGAGGTCATGTTTTCCTGGATGGTACTGATGATTGTGAATGTTTGTCAATGGCTAGGCATTAAATAAATATTTTTTTTCTAATCCTTACAGTGTAGGATTGTTTATATCCTTCCTTCCTGAGAAAGTTTTCCAAGTATTCAAAGGGAATTGAGTGTTGTAATCTAAGTCTTTGGTCACTGCCTGGCAACTTTTTATCATTATTTTTCATCAATACATGTTGACATAATTTGTAGTTTTCTCTGTTTTTATTTTGCCTGCCTGAGGATCATTGAGATTCTTGGATCTCAGGATTGGTACTTTTCATCAAGTGTAGAAAATTAGGAGCAGCAGTGCCTCCCTAGTCTCACAGATGCCACTGCCGCTCCAACCCCTTCACTCCTCAGTTGTGCAATGGGCACGTGCAACAATGAGAATGAGTACCTCTTTAATGTTATCCTTATTGGAGATTCTGGTGTTGGAAAGAATAATCTCCTGTCTTTATTTACTCAAAATGAGTTTAGTCTGGAAAGCAAGTGTACCATTGGTGTAGTTTGCAACACGAAGCATCCAGATTGATAGGAAAACAATAAAGGCACAGGTATGGGACAGAGCAGGGCAAGAGTAATACCAAGCTATAACATAAGCATATTATCATAGAGATGTAGGTGCCTTATTGGTTTAAGACATTGCTAAACATCTCACATATGAAAATATAGAACGATTGCTGAAAGAACTGAGAGATCACACTGATAGTAACATTGTTGTCATGTTATCATGGACAAATAAGAGTGATTTACGTCATCTCAGGGAAGTTCCTACAGTTGAAGCAAGAGCTTTGGCAGAAAAAAATGATTTGTCATTCAATGAGACATCTGCTCTAGACTCTACAAATGTAGAAGCTACTTTTCAGACAATTCTAACAGAGATATCCCACATTGTTTCTCAGAAGCAAATATCAGACAGAGCCGAAAACGACATGTCCCCAAGCAGTAATGTGGTTCCTATTCATGTTCCACCAATCACTGAAAACAAACCGAAGGTGCAGTGCTCTCAGAACATCTAAGGCATTTCTCTTCTCCCCTGGAAGGCAATGTATAGCCCATTTCTCAAGTCTGAGATTTAAATATTGAGGAGAACAAAAACCACCCAGTAATAGGCCCTGGAGACAAATACTTCTTATCTGAGGAATTTAGAAGGAAGCAAAGACCAACTGTTGACCACAAAACAGGCAAAACTTATCTGAAGAATTTAGGAGTAATTAAACTTCCCTAGTATCCAAAGTTGGCATCTAGTTCCAGGTCTCTTTTCAACTTAAAGTTTGTAAGTAACTAGACTTTCTATATATCTCCAGAATGCCATGTCAAAAGTCACTGTGTAATCCTTGCTTGACATTAAGGCACCAAAATTACTATAAATGTAATCATTTATTATGACCTATGTGGCTAGTATGGTCCCAGTTACCCTCAAGCTTCTGCCTTAAAGTTCATAACTACTCCTAAGGAAAAGTCCACCACGGTGCACTCCGTCCTCTCACTGAGGTGCCTGCTGCACTCTCTGGCAACTTTCTAATAGTGGTTTCCTTTTTCAAACCTATACTGTTGTCAGTAAATTCTTCTTACCAACCCATGAGTCAACCACTTCTTGATGCTGGGGCTCTGATACCTGGCCTGGCAAATATTTTTGTAATTCCCGTGTCATTTTTGTATCTTATTACTTCATACTTATGAAATTTTCCATATCTTCAGTGCTTCGATTTTAGTTTTATAAAATTATCCACTTATCTGGAATGATTGCAACCTTTTTCATGCTATGTCTTCACTAGACTTAGCTTAATCAGTGGAATGTTTGGATTCCTCAATTATTGTTTACTTTTCATTCTGGAAGCCCATCACTATAGGACATAATAGAACTTGATCACTAGAAGCTCAGACCTATTGGTCTTAATCAAATCAAACTAAGAAGACGGTAGAAATAAGCTATCATTTTGCCACAGAACAGCTTATAGGTAATATATTCTTCTCTCAGTACAGTGTATATTTCCACAAATGTAAGGTGGCCCTATAAACAGCAGGATTTTGAGAGCTTAAAAATGTTCCATTATTCTGGAAGTCAATTTCTAAAATGCCTTAATAGGTTCATGTAGTTTAGTAAATTTTATTTTTTAATTTCTGTAAGCATCAAAGTTGATTAGAGAGGGGGGCATGTTTTTTTCTGGAGAAGAATTATCTAAACAAACACAAAAGATTTGTTATGGTTTCGTGAGTAGTATGTTTATGGGGCCATACGTTAAATAATGTTTCCCATCAGGCTAGGAACTGGTAAGACTAGTGGAATCCCATCTGAGGTGGGTGCCTCTGTTGCAATGATCAGGCAGCCCAAACCATTTAAGCAATCTCACTTTCCAGCAGTAGATTATGTGGCATTTTATTACTCAGGCAATAACTGGTTTAATACTGGTAGTATCAAATTTTGAAGTGTTAATTTTGTTTTAAAACCTTCCAGTGGCCGGGCGCGGTGGCTCAAGCCTGTAATCCCAGCACTTTGGGAGGCCGAGA
>NW_012114422.1:839141-849251 GCF_000951035.1 Colobus angolensis palliatus
AAAAAAAAAAAAAGAAAAACCTTCCAGTAAATGAAATGAAACCTAGTTTTATGACCATATCTACCAGCAGGCATGGATAATTATTTTGACAATGCTGATATTTGAGTTTTGCAGTATATTATGGAATATGGTTCAGTTAAATCTTTGGTTTCAGTGTGTCTAAAGAATACAATGACGAATTTCTGCTCAAATGGTACCACTTAAAGGCATGCATTCTCTTAGTATATGAAAGGTTCTCATTCAGAAATGTGCATACTAATATTTAGTTTTGCTTTCTTGTGGATAATATTAAGCACTTAGCAGTTTTCTGGAAGTTGTGTCAGCTGTAATGATACTACTGTTCAGGTTAGTGGGATATCACCAAAAATATATATATGTGGGCTTGCTTAGATTACTATGTTTCATGATTAATCTTTTGTCTTTTGCTTTGCTCAGGATGTGTGGGGAACATGGAAGGCATTGCTGTAGTCAGTCACCTGGGTTTTCTTCTGTAGCCATTTTATTATTTTAGTGTATGGGTTATGAAGATACTATTATCTATTGGTGAATTGCTAGTTTGTATTTTTGCATACTCTGTAACTTGATGTAACTTGATTTTTTAGTTATTAATTTGGGACATACTCACATTCTAATAAACAGTTATGGGGGATTTAGAAAAAGAAAATTAGTAGTCATTTCATGAAGGATTTTCTTTGCTGCCCCCTTCCATCCTCCTAATCTCCCTTCTAATTTTACAATTGTACAATAGTCAGACTGCTAATTTTGATTCACAGATCACCGAGAAACTATTCACTTTTAAATCCTCTTTTCTCTCCATGCTTCAGTTTAGATAGTTTCTATTTCCTGTGTTCATTTCAGGTATTCTTTACCTCTAGAAATTCCAATTGGATCTCTTTTTTTTTGGTTTGGTTCCATTTCTCTCTTTATTGTGTTCATGTTTTCCTTTAGATCATTGAATATATTTATAGCAACAATCTTAAAGTCCTTGCCTGCTAGTTCTAGCTTCTCTTTCATTTTTGGGTCTCTATATTCAACTAATTTTTCTCCTTGTTAATGGTCATATTTTCCTACTTCTTTTCATGTCTAGTGAGGTTTTCTTTAAATTGGTTGCTAGATAGAGTTTAGATTTTATTGTCTTCCTTTAACGAATGTTGAGCTTTATCCTGGCCTGTAGTTAATTTATTTGTGGATCAGTTTGACCCTATTAAAATTTGAATTTAACCTCTTCTAGGATAGGTCTACAGTGGCTTTTACCTTAAAGCTAAATATTCTTATTTATAAGATGTGGAATTGGGGCCGGACACAGTGGCTCACGCCTATAATCCCAGCACTTTGGGAGGCCAAGGCAGGTGGATCACCTTAGGTCAGGAGTTTGAGACCAACCTGACTAACATGGTGAAAACCCATCTCTACTAAAAATACAAAACTTAGCTGGACGTAGTGGTGGGTGCCTGTAATCCCAGCTACTCAGGAGGCTGAGGCAGCAGAATCACTTGAACCCAGGAGGCAGAGGTTGCAGTGAGCCGAGATCCCGCCATTGCACTCCAGCCTGGGCAACAGAGTAAGACTCTGTCAAAAAAACAAACAAACAAAAAAAGCCTGGAATTTCTCTTTGTGGTGATTTTGTGATAAGTCATCCAAAACATTGTGAGCTCCTCAGTTCATAGCTCCATGGAAGTTGTTCTTTTCCCAGTATTTATTTATTTACTTTTTGTTTTATTTATTTATTTTTATTTTATTTATTTATTTATTTATTTACTTTTTGCTTAGACTAGGGTATCTTACCCTATGCTGAGTACAGCTTAGTATGTAGAGACAAAGACTCAAGAGGATCTTCATACATATTTCTGGAGCCTTTTCTCTATAGAGAGAGGATCTTCATACATATTTCTGCAGCCTTTTCACTATAAAGTGCTGTAAAAATATGTATGAAGATCCTCTCAAGTCTTTGTTTACTTATTCCTCTCACTCTCCTTTCTTTCTCTTTTTTTTTTTTTTGAGGCAGGGTCTCGCTCTGTTGCCCAGGCTGGAGTGCAGTGGCATGATCTTGGCTCACTGCAATCTCTGCCTCCCATCCTGGGTTCAAGTGATTCTCTGACCTCAACCTCCCAAGTAGCTGGACTACAAGCGCACACCACCATGCCCTGATAATTTTTTGTATTTTGGGGGAGAGATGGGGTTTCACCATGTTGGCCAGGCTGTTCTTGAACTCCTGGCCGCAAGTGATCCACTCACTTTGGCCTCCCAAAGTACTAGCATTACAGGCATGAGTCACTGTGCCTGGGCTCACTCTCCTTTTTTATTGGTAGATTAGTGTCATTCCAACTATTTGCTTAATGCTGTGCTCCTACTTCACATGTAGAGCTTATTCTTTTATGTTACAACTTTCTCTTATAGGATTATGTTTCATTATTTTTGTGAAGTAAATTTTTACACAAGTATAACAGTGGTACAGGAAAGTGCACAAATCCTGTGTATGGCTCAATAAGCGTTCATAAAATGAACATGTCCGTGTAAACAGCACCCAGATCGAGAAACAGAACTTATGACCAGTTCCCCAAAAGTCCTTCTTGTGACCCTTTCCATTGGTGCACTCCCCTCCAAAGGTAACTGCTAACCAGACTTCTAAAACTAGATATTAAATTTGCTTGTTTTTAAGCTTTATATGATGGGAATTGTGCAGTATGCATTCTTTTTCATGCAGCTTCTGTCACTGATTGTGAGATTCATCCATGTTACTGTGGGTAGCTTTAGTTGATTCATTCTTTTATCTATATGATATTAGAGTGTGTGAATATATCATGCATCTTTATCAATGTTGACCATTATAAGGGACATTGCACGTTAAAATTATAGTGTCTCTTGGCCATTTAACAAATTTCCATTGCAAAACTTTGTAAAGCCTGTTGGACCTGAGTTCTAAAAACTGTTATATCACGCTCTGTATATATTGAACTCTAAAGCTCAAATTTATGTTAATTCACAAATATTTATCAACTATGTACTATGTGCCAAGTACAATGCTAGACACTAGGGTTGGGGGCCCTTGAGGATTTAATAGTCTAGTGGGAAGGTGTAGACATGTGAGTAGATAATCACAATATACTGTAGAAAAATGTTAAGAGAAAACCATAACTATGGCTTCATTAAAAGTACTTTAAATGATGTAATTTAAAAAATATTCAGTTTTACAAAAGGCATCAGCCTGTATTAGGGGACTAATCTTCTGGAATTCCCAGAGATTATTTTAAAGATCATTTAGACAGATTTAGAAGGATTACAGAGAGTCACTCTTTTCAAACAGTCTCAGTGTTCAGTCAGTTGAGAAGATCCCATTATGCATCAAAGAAATGCCAATGTTATTTCCCACAGGCTTTCCTTCCTCTGTGTTCCCCTTAAATACCCTCAGCCCCTTTCATTTCTTAATTATGTCTTCTCTCAACAAGCTCATCTGTTCTCTTGGCTCTAACAGTTGTATCTGTCCATGAATGACCCCTGTATCTTTAACTCTACTCCAGTCTTCTTTCTGAGTCCATATGTAATTTCCCTGGCATTTAACCATCTATCAGGTAGCTTCACTGGCACATCAGTTCAACAAGAACATAACAGAACTGACTGCTGTCTACACAGTCCTCCCCTTCCTCTCTTTTCTATCCCAGTGGGGCCACTACTAGTCACTGAAGCTGGGGGCCATTTTAAAATCTGTATCTTCCTTCACCCTCCACATCCAATCAACCGTAAGGCTTGTTAATTTTACCTTATAACAATGTCTTGAATCTTTCCACTCTTTTAATTTCACAGCCACTATTCTGATTTAGGCTTCTGCCATCTCTGGATTATTGCCACTGCCTTCTCACGGATCTTTCTGACTTTAATCTAATTTTTCATACTGATCTATCTTCCAAACCATGATTTAGAATGCAAATCTGATCATATTGTTTTCTCACTTAGATATCTTCAATGACTCTCCATTGGCCATGGCTGGACAGGTGTGTTGCAGCCCAGTGTACCAGAGGTGTTTCCATTTTCCATGTGTAGTATGAATGGAATGGTTAGAAAGGACTGGCTACAAGATTTGGTCCAAACTCCAGACCCCTGCCAACTTCTCTAGTCCATCTCTAGCACTAGTCCATCTTCATCGCCGCACACCCTACTGTCTGATGACTGGCATTTCCTGTGACATGCCAGGCTGTTTGATGTCTGTATCATTGCAGAGAGGGCAAGCTCTTTCATCAATCTGGAGAGAACTTCCCCCTTTCTCTACTTGGCAAAGTTCTACACACCTTCTTAAAATTTAATTCAAGCTTTTCGTTCTTGAGTACACTTCTCTGAGTTTCCAGGCCATTCCAGCCTTTGTACTTTCATTGTAACTCATAATCTACCTCTATTATGGCACCATCATGCTTAAGCACATCTTTTGGTTAACATATTTATCTCTCTTGCTAGTTTCAACTTCTTGAAGCTTTTCACATTTGTTTTCCCAGTGCCTTGCACAAAGGAGGATTGAAAAAAGGTTAGGTGAACCAAGTGCAATATAGTAACTTACATCAGTCAAGATGGGCTAGTTTATGCTGCTGTGACAAGTAACTTAACCCAATAAAACTTTAATTCTGAGTCGTGCTATTATCAGTCAGGCTGATGAATGCTCCATATCAATTCATGCTTCTATGGTCACCCTGGAGAATTATGAGTGCTTGTGTGTGTGTGTGTGTGTGTGTACGTGTGTGTGCACACATATATTCATTTTTTAAGTTTGTGGCATAATATATATATATATAATTTACCAATTTAACCAAGGTGTACAATTCAGTGTCATTAAGTATATTCACAGTGTTGTGCAACCATTACCGCTGTCTAGTTCCAGAGATATTTCATCACCCCAAATGGAAATAACTCATTAAACAGTCACTCTACATTCTCTCCTCCCCTAGCTCAGCAACCACTAATCTCCTTTTTTGTTTTCTTTTTCTTTTATTTTACTTTAAGTTATGACATACATGTGCAGACATGCAAGTTTGTTATATTGGTATACACGTGCCATGGTGGTTTGCTGCACCCATCAACCTGTCATCTACATTAGGTATTTCTCCTAATGCTATCCCTCCCCTAGCTTCCCACCCCACAATAGGTCTCAATGTGTGATGTTCCCTTCCCTGTGTCCATGTGTTCTTATTGCTCAACTCCCACTTATGAGTGAGAACATGTGGTGTTTGGTTTTCTGTTCTTGTGTTAGTTTGCTGAGAATGATGGTTTCCAGCTTCATCCATGTACCTGCAAAGGACATGAACTCATCCTTTTTTATGGCTACATAGGTATATATATGCCACATTTTCTTTACCCAGTCTATTATTGATGGGCATTTGGATTTGTTCCAAGTCTTTGCTATTGTGAATAGTGCCACAATAAACATATGTGTGCATGTGTCTTTACAGTAGAATGATTTATAATGCTTTGGGTATATACCAAGTAGTGGGATTGCTGGGTCAAATTATATTTCTGGTTCTAGATCCTTGAGGAATCGCCACACTGTCTTCCACAATAGCAACCACTAATTTTCTATTGCCTCTGTGGATTTGCCTATTCTGGACATCTCATATAAATGGAATCATACAATATGTGGCCTTTTGTTTCTAGTGTTTTTTACTTAGCATAACATACTCAAGTTTCATCTGTGTTGTAGCACATATTAGTACTTTATTCTTGTTTATGGCTGAATAAGATCTTATTGTATGTATATACCTCATTTTGTTTATCCATTCATCAGCTGATTGACATTACATTGTTTCCATCTTTGGCTATTGTGAGCTGAGCTGCTATGAATATTTGTGTATACATTTTTGTTGTAATACTTATTTTCAGTTATTTCAGGTGTATACCTAGGAGTGGAATTGTTGAGTCATATGGTAAGTCTGTGTTTAACTTATTGAGTAACTGCCAAACTGTTTTAATTAATATAAAAAACATTTTCTATTTCCTCCAGCAATATATGAAGGTTCTAATTTCTCCACATTCTCAATGCTTATTTTCCATCTAAAAAGTTATTGTTATTATTATTATTGCCTATGCATGCTCGTAATACAGTCACATCATTCTTGCTCACATTTTATTGGCTGAAGCAAATCACATGATCACACCTGACTTCAAGGGGGATGGGAGGCACAGTCCAACATGTGCCAGAAAGAGGAGCACTAGGCATTTGGGAGCAGCCCAATGACTATCACAATGACTATCACACAGCTAATACCAAGGGAGATGAAAGATTACATCAAAATAGACTCATTATCTCTCTGCAGGTTCATATGCACAAATCAGGCCACTCTCTCTTACTTAAATATTATAAAGTTTCCAGCAGGAAAATGAAAGAGAATGGCTAAGAGTGGAACTCATATTAGCTCAAAGAAGATGGAGAGGAAAATAAGACCAGGAGGAAAGAAGAACAGAAACAAATGAAAATCCTGTAAAGTAGGATACCTTATTTTAATTATAAAAATACATTTTTAGAAAACATATGAGGCTGGTTGCCTTGGAAAAAAATATTAGATTTCTTATTTATTTTTTTTTTTTGAAGCACTGGGATGTCTAGGGATAAGCTTTCATACTAGAATTAATTAATCTCTCAATACTTTCATAAGTAACTGCTGTAGTACATTTTGTTAAATGAGTTAACTGAGCAATCATATTCTGTTGAAGCTACAAAATCAATTTTAAAAATAAGGAAATAGAAATGTGTATGGAAGGATTTTCCTTAAAAGGAGCACTTGATGTAAACAAGCATCTCTTGTTACCCAGGAACCACTCTTCTGAAGTTCTCTTTAATGGGGCAATTTCAGCTGGCAGCTGGTGCAACCTTGAAATCATCCTGTTTATTTTTCCTCCTCCTTGATGTGTGGAGGTCATTGCTGATAATAATGTGATTGCTATTCATTATTATCTGGATATGATAACATGGCAGAACTACCTCAAAATGCTCTTTTTGAAAATCTTGACATTGATTCTGCAGATACAGTTGGGTCACACTAGACATACATTTTGAAGCCAAAGATACTTACATTTTAGAAATAAAAATGACCCATATAGTGACATTTTGGGCTGAATGATTTACCAAAAACAGAAGAAAAATGACCTACATGGGTGGTGGATGGAGAACAAGCATTGTTACGCTTTTTCCATTTCGTCGCTGTTTAATTGATAAATAAACATTCATTATTCAAACTGCCTGGGTTTGAATTTTGGCTCTGCCTCTGCCAGTTGTATGTTCTTTGACATACTCATTAATCTCTCTGTGCTGAACTTGAATCATCTACAAAAATAGGGCTAGTAATAGTATTTACCACACTACCATGTGAGGATAAAATGAGCTAACATATGTAAAATACTTAGAACAATGTCTGGCAGACAGTAAGTTCTATGTAAGTGATGGCTTTGAATGTTTCAGGATTGTGTTCCCTCTCAACAAATCCCTTCCTTTCCTACCCCTCTGACCTCCCCTGACTGAGTTAGCCACCCTCTGCCGTGTGCCTCTCTGACATCATTTCTTCCCCCTGGCTAAACAACACTTAAACAGAATTGTGTCTTTAATTAATGTGTCCCCCAAGAACTAGAAGCTCTGAGTGGACAGAGACTTTGTCAGTCTTTATCATTAAATCCTCATGTGTTTGATGACTTACTCACCTGTGTGTCCCCAAAGCAAGGTAGAGTAAGGCTGCAGAAGTGGCCAACCTAATCTATTGGGGAACACAGAGAGGGCAGCAGTTTGCTGAGATTTACTAAGACTTTGCAGGAACTCTGAGAAGAAAACTGCTGAGTCACAGGCATGCATTTTGAACAGAGAATAATCTTAACTTGAGATCTTGCAACATTGCTTGGGCATGTAGCAGTTACTGGCTGCCCCACTAGAAAACAAAGGCATAAAAATACTAATTATCTTAGCTTTAAACCCTTTCATTGGAAGTAATGGGACTCACTTGAACAATAATATAGTATATCATTTCAAATTGCTACAAGGGAGATATTGAATGTTCCCACATTCACATGAAGAAATGATAGACGTGTAATTACCATGACCTGATCGCTATACATCATATGTATGAAAACATCACAATGTACCCCCAAAATTTTTTCAAGTATTACATGTCAATTACATTAAAGAACATTTTTTAAAAGGTTAAAAAAGAAGAAAACAGTGGGTTTGTAGACAAAAATGTTAAGATTTTATATTGTAATCTATGATTCTGATTTCCAAACACAATGGACTTGTGAATATGAATATATTTATATTGCAAGGAAAGGGGGGTAGGTGGACAGGGATGTAAGTAAGGACATACAGGGTGTGTCCCAGAACCCAAGGGCAGGGATACAGGGTCTGCCTGTGAGGAAATGTCTGGAGCTGAGCCACCCTCTCAGTCTCTTCTTTCCTTCTGGGGCCAGATGGTTCCTTGATGCTAGGGCTCCCTGACCATCTGCTTCTTTTTTCACGCTCTTCAGGCTGCCTCTCTTTACTTATCTATTGAGTGGAAGAAAAAATCCCAGCTTCTGGAGTTATGTGCACCTCACTTCCAGCTGCACCCTGAGAATAACTAGCCATTGCTTAGCCACTAAACTTGGCTTCTAGGGTTACTGATTGGTTAAAATAGAGCCAGATGTCTCTTTCCATCTTATTCATAATTGCCAAGGTTGTCTGTTACAAACGATTGCCAGGTGAGCAGTTCACTCCGAACAGGCTCACTGGAGAATAGGCAGAGACTCCAGTATCTAAACAATGTAACTTAAAATGGTCCCCAATGTTATGCAAGGTTGAGTCAGGCAAATAACAGCATGGAGTACAGAGTTTGTCTTAGCCAACCAGAAACCACTGGGTTTCAATAGGTTGTAGGAATTGTCCCTGTGGTGGCATTAAAAATATACAAACCTACCAACCCTCTTTTGGATGGGGTGTTATTCAGATGTACTACATAATTCTCTGGAAACAGGAATTCCTCCCTTTGTCCGGAATTCTCTTCCTCTCCTTATACATGAGATTGATCCCTAATTATTACACATCTTTCAGATCTCAGTTTGATGTACAAACCCAGGCATGCAAAATACAAAAATGTAGTTTTCTACAAATTAACTTAATTTCTCTGATGAGCCCCCTTTCTGATTTCAGTGGTAGCCATTTAATGTTAGTCAATCAGGGAATTCCCACTTTCCTAGTGTTGCGCCAGAGTTTAGTATCTAGCACTGGTAATTGTGGTGGAGGTGGCTAGTGGGGGGCAGCTGAAATTCCTGATTGGTGTTTGCTGGCATCTCCTAGCAAGTCCTCATTCCTACCTACCTGGTCTTTAGTTGTTAATACACATAATCCCAGCTGAGTCATTCTGTTATCAAACTGAACTTGGGTCCGCCTGCCTGGTACAGCAAAGCCAAGCACTGACATAAAGATTGCAGCAAAAGAAAGTGAAGCATTTATTGCAGGGTGCCAAGCAAGGAGAACTGGGAAGACCCAAACTCCCTGATGGCTTACAGGTAAAGGTTTTTAAAGACAGGGAGGCCGAAGTTATAGGAGTCATTAATCAATATATGGTGGTTATACATTGGTTTGACCTAAAGAGGCGGGGTATCTTGAAGCATGGGACTTACAGATCATAAGTAGAGTAAACGTTCTCTGATACATAGCTAGTTAAGGAAGGTGAGCTTTATTTAAACATTTGGGATCAGCAGATAAGAATGTTAGCTCTGGCTTGTGGATGTGGCTTCCTCCAGGCCTCTCAGGAAGAACTTCAGGACAAAGAACAGCCATCTACATGCCGGTGGTTCCATTTGTCAGGTTTCTGAAAAACAACTCGGGCATATGTTAAGATGTTATTTTTTGGCCGGAGCGGTGGCTCATGCCTGTAATCCCAGCATTTTGGGAGGCCAAGGAGAGTGGATCACGAGGTCAGGAGATGGAGACTATCCTGGCTAACACGGTAAAACCCCATCTCTACTAAAAATACAAAAAAAATTTAGCCAGTCATGGTAAAGGGCGCCTGTAGTCCCAGCTACTAGGGAGGCTGAGGCAGGAGAATGGTGTGAACTCAGGAGGTGGAGCTTGCAGTGAACTGAGATCGCACCACTGCACTCCAACCTGGG
>NW_012114422.1:849301-869732 GCF_000951035.1 Colobus angolensis palliatus
AAAAAAAAAAAAAAAAGATGTTATTTTTTATTTCTATAAGGAATAAAACATCTCATGACTCTAACTTCCTTGGCTATTTATTTATTACCTTCTTGCTTATCAAGTTGCTTATTTACTTTTTAAGGCTAGCTAGATGCCTGGAATATCTCTTGAAGGAACTCAAGATTTCTTTTCATTTCCAGGCTCAGGCTCAGGCTGGGGTGCAGCTGCAGGCCTCTAAGAGGAGTCCCTGTTCCATCTCAATCCCTCCTCCTGAACACTACACTCTGTTGGGTCTGAGGCTCTCTTGACTCACCTGGGTGCCTTCTTAGGAGCCTGGGATTCTTGGTGCTCCACATCAGACCAGGCCCACAGGAACTCCATGAGGTATTGGCTGTCCTGCACGCTGTCTGGACTGTGTTTGTTCAGGGAGATTATCTACTGTCCCTTTACTTAGCTGGGTATAGGGAACCCCCAGTGAAGATGTCTCAGGCCCATTTGCCCAGGCCACCATAGCTATTTATAGTATGCAGTCCCTTCCCTGAGCTCAGAATCCCAAATAGAGTTTCTACTGTTTGCCCTTCTTGAGCTCTCCTGGAGAGAAGCAGCTTAAATCCTCCCTGCATTTAGAAACCCAAACCTATCTAGGGTTTCTGTTCTTCCCCCGTCTCCTACGACTAGGCAGCCCAGGAGAGAAGCAGGGTGAAGTTTACTCTTTGAACCAAGCAGAGCCAATCTACTCACTATCTCAGGCCAGAGAAACTTTATCTAGTCTGGGGGTAGCAGGTAGAGGAGGGAGGTGGGATGGGATAAGGAAGTATGAACGGGATGGACAAGGAATAAACAAATAAATAAATGCAAGGATGAAAAAATAAGCTTTGCATAGCTTTCTATGGCTTTGTCTATCCATGGCAAAAGTCTGGGTAAAATGAATCTTTTACCCACTTGAGAAAGCAGTGGTCACTGGGAGTCAGCAAGAATTCACTAGCTAAATTAATTTTATTCCTTTTTTGATGAATTATGAAGCTGGAAGATCAAGGTAATGCTGGAGACAATTAAGACAATTACCAGATTTCAATGGAGCAAGTAGGGAAGCAGTGGTCACTGGGAGTCAGTCAGAATCCTTAGCATTATTAGCTCTTTTCGATGCATTCTTTCGTTTAATCCCCAAACAACCAATGACTGGAAGAAAATTAAATGTATACTGAATGTCAACTACAGCTTTTGTGCAGCTGAAGAAACTGAATTGCAGGCAGATATAATTTCTCTAAAATTACATGGCTGGTGTTTCCGTTAAAACCCTCTCAGCAGCAAATGACACTGGAATCCTACTCAAACTGAGCATTTTAACTATCTGTTGCTATGGGATATACCAATCCATAACTTACCATTTTGTTTATTTGCAATTTGGGCAGGGTTCAGTGGGGAAAGCTTGTTAACTATGGCTGGAAGACTCACTTCCGGGGGGCTCATTCACATGGCTGGTGAGGTTGTACTGGGAGTCTCAGTTCTTGCTGTCGGCTGGGGTCCTTAGTCCTTCACATGGCCTTTCTACATAGTTAGCTTGTTCTCACAGCACGATAGTCTCAGAGTAGTTGCACTTCTGCAGTGGTTGGTTTCCAAGTGTGCCGTAGCTGAAATCTTAAAGCTGATGCCCAGAACTTGCACACCGTTATCTTCATCACAATTAATTGTTTAAAGAGAGGCAAACGGTCAGCCCAGATTCAAGGACAGAAGGTTACACAAGATATGAATATCAGGAGGCCTGGTTCATTGGGGGTCACTAGAGTGGTAATCTAACCACATTGGACTAAGGATTTTATTGGCTCACATTACCAGCAGGTCCAAGAAGTATAGCTGGTGCAGGCATGACAATGACAAGGCACTCAAGTGAGATCAACAAGAATATGCTTTCTTTCATTTGCCTTCCACTCCTGCTTCTGTGGAGACACCACTCTCAGATAGGCTTCTTGCTAATGGTGGCAAGGTGGCTATCGTATTTCTGATGTTCAAGGAGCCATGTGGGATTATGTGTCCACCTATGCACCCATGCTGTGACTTGGAGGATGGAATATGCTAACTAGGTAGTCTGGGCCATATCTTCATCTATGGTATGCTCTATTATCTACCTACCCAACAGGGTTTCCTGGTTCTCTTCTCCTTTGACTGAAAGCCTGAAACCAAATTTTCAGTTTCTCAGTTTCTCTCCCTGTGACTGAGTCTGGCCAATAAGGTGATAGGAGATGTGATTTTTCTGGACTTTCAGGGAAGATTTTTCTTCTCTAGTTAAAAGAAAAGCTAGTCTCCCTATAAATATACCTCTTCTCCCACCAGCAACTTCCTGCTTTGATACTAATGTGTGAGAATGGAAAGGCTATAGTATGACAATGAGGAGAAGGCCATGAGAATCTCAGATATGCAGACCTAGAGTCTGATATTGTTCAACCATTGGTCAAATGCAGAAATCTCCTACACCCGTACAGTAAGTATCTTGACAGTTTAAGGCACTTATGATTGAGTTTTCTCTTGCATCATAAGTAAACACCATTCCTGGGGCTGGGAAGGTGAGTCCAAACTTCCTTAACCATATGGACTGTGAGTGTAGGAGGGGTGGTTCCCCAAAGGAAGAGGACAGTTACCAGAGGAAGGGGGAATGAGTAGATGCTGTGCAGTTGGAAAGTGTCCCCTTCACCTGGAAAGTCCTGGAGAGAGGAACTGGTGTCAAGTTAGTCTGCTCTCAGAGCCTCATGAAATCAGCATTGTTATACTCAGTTTGCACATTAAGAAACTGAAGCTGAAGGGATTAAGATAATTGTTCATTGTCACTCAACTCATTCGCTGCAGATCTGAGAATACTACCCAATTCCTTGCATTTTTATGTCATTGCTGCTTCCATGAAGCAGCACAAAGCAATAGGGATAACTAATTACCTTGAAAGAGAATTAAACTCCCGAAGGATTTTGATAAGATGGAACAATAGGCTAAATCTTAGCAGAACATGAGAGAAAAAGATTGAGAAATATTACTTGATTATAAAATCAACATGAATCATTGGGGTAACATGGCAGCCAAAATAGTCAATGTGAGCTTGAATTGCATTAATTAAGGATGACATTTATTTGTTATACTCTGTTTACTATATTAATTACCCATAGCCACATAACAAATTATGCTCAAAACTTAGCAGCTTGAACCAAATATTTGTCATCTCACAGTTTCTGTGGTTCAGGAATTTGAGAGTGGCTTATTGTGGGCGACAGGGGGTCAGGGAGGGTTCTGGTTCAGGATTTCTCATGAGGCTGCAACAAAACTTTCAGCCAGAGATTCAATCAGTTGAGGGCTTGACTGGGGCTGGAGGTTCCACTTCCAAGCTCACTCATGTGAGTGTCTGCAGGGAGTTTCAATTTCTCACTGTCTGTTGGCTGGAGGCTCAGTTCCTCACCAAATAAGTCCTCTCCAGAGGGCTTTTTGAGCTTCCTCATGACAAGGAAGCTGGCTTCTCCCAGAACCAAGAGAGAGCAAGCAGGAAACTGCAGTGCCTTTTATGACCCAGTCTCTGAAGTTACATTCTGTCACTTATGCTTTTTTGTATTTGTTAGAAGCAAGTCAGAAGTCTAGTCCTTACTTGAGGGAATGACTCCATCTTTTGAAGGCAAGGTCAAAGAATTTGTGGACATAGTTAAACTACCCAGTGTTCCTGTTGTCAAGACCACACATGAAGCATTTTACTTGATTCTGGCAATTAAATTTGAGAGAAACATATAACCCCGTGGTTTTCCTTTGTAACACCTATTACTTCTTTGTAGTTGTAGTATTCATATAATATCTACCTCATCTACAGGGCTATATGCTCCATTAGGAGAAATGTAACCTATTTTTCTCACCATCTCATTCCCAATATCTAGTTTACTAATTGGGATGAAGCAAGTTCACAGGAAATAATTGTTGAATGTTGAAAGAATTCACTGGATAGGTCCAAAGGGATGTAAATCCCTTGCCACATGAGAAATAGTTGGAGGAGATTGAGATTTAGCCTGAAAAGAAAAGATTCACTCAGGAACATGAGAGCTCTCTTCAAACATTTGATGAGCTGTCACCTGCAAAATTGAAGGGATTGATTATGGACACATCTGAGGGTGGGAGCTGCCATTGACTGGTGGAAGCTCCAAGGTGGCAGAGTTTACCTGACTCTGGGAAACAACTATGTAGCAACTAGGAATATTTTACAATGGAATAGAATGTAAGTAGCGTAAGTGCCTGCTGGAAGATCCTTGTTGGGAATACTACAAAACAAACAAACAAACAAAAAACATGATTAATACCTTAGATAGGATGTGGGTTAGTTGACTTTTATGGAACTTTGAAATTATGTGTTTCTGTAATCTCAGGTTTGTGCTATTTACCTAAATTTAAAATGTCAAAACAGATAAACAAAACACTATCAACCTATCCCCTGTGGTGGTCATTGGTTGGTTTCTTTATCCAGCATGTGTTCCCATTCCTTTTTGAAAATGTATTTTCCTTTGTTTTGAGGGATTGCTCTACCTGCCAACCCTGTAATTTTAGTAGGAGCTGCTAATCAGAGTACCCTGCCCATTCTATGCCAACTACAGTAGATATGGGACATTGACTGATCATTCAGAATACTCTTCGGGACTTTTCTTATCTATTTATTTAAAATATATATTTTAAAAAATGAGAGCTGGGTCTCATTATGTTGCCCAGGCTTGTCTTGAAGTCCTGGGCTCAACTGATCCTCCCGCCTTGGCCTCCCAAAGTGCTGGGATTACAGGCATGAGCCTCTGCACCTGGCCAGGGACTTTTCTAAATGGAACTAAGCAAGCAAGTTCTGTCACCTCTGGTGTCAGAGTGGGGAGGATGTGAGCCTGGGAGATGTTGGCAGTTGTAGTTCCAGCTTTATGAACGAAGCAAGGACTAGGAGCCTTATTTTGTTGCCAGGCAGGACTCCAGGGCTGCATAGCCAGATGTTTCTAGTGAAACTGGAAATCAAATTTTTTAAATCTGCCAATGAATCACATTTATTTTTATTTTTTGAAACATGGTCTCTGTTGCTCAGGCTGGAGTGCAGTGATGTGATCATAGCTCTCTGTAGCTTTGACCTCTCAGGCTCAGGTGATCCTCCTACCTCAGCCTCCCAAGTAGTTGGGACCACACACGCCTGGCTAATTTATTCTTGTTTGTTGTAGTGATGGGACCTCACCGTGTTGCCCAGGCTGGTCTCATACTCCTGAGGTCAAGCAGTCCTCCCACCTCGGCCTCCCAAAGTGCTGGGTTTGTAAGTGGGAGTCACCATGCCTGGCCCTGAACCACATTTAAAAATACATTGTGCAGGCTAAACAAGACAACTCTGAGCTGAGTCTGTCCTGCAGGCTTCCCATTTGTGACTTTGGCCATAGAGAACACTGCCTACCTTCTCCACTTCTACATGAACCATTCCTGCTTTCTGGGCCATTGCCTTAGTGAAAAGGCTAGATTTCATCAATATTATTATGCATGAACCTGGTTTTAACTCTCAGTAATTCATGTCCGGACATACTGGCTACATCTGCTTCAGCAATGTGGGTTTTCTATTAACACATTTAGTATTCCTCAGTCCAAGTTTCCTTTTCATGGGGTCAGAGAATTAATGAATCTGAAGGGAGTTTACAGGGGTAGAGGTGGGAAGGCCTTCTCTTTCAGCCCCCTTCTCTTCTTTGGCATGACACATGGTCATTTAGGCTTATCACCAGGACTGCCTGCCTGCAATGGGGCCACGCATGAATGAGCGGGTCCACCTAGATACACAGGACACTGTGTAACACTTGCAATTCACACAGAGGAATCCTGAACTTGTTCTTCTGAACAGGGCAAAACAAGGCTATTTTCAGTCAAAATCATAGAGATGGAAAGTAGAACAGGTAGTTGCCAGGCACTGGGGCAGGGGAGCAGGAAATGGGAACTTAGTGCTTAATGGGTACAGAGATCAGGTGAGGAAGATAAAAAAGTTCTGGAGATGGAAGGTAGTGATGATTGCACAACAATGTGAATGTACTTAATGCCAAAGAACTGTAATTTTAGAAAGGTTAAGGTGGTAAATTTAATGTTATATATATTTTACCACAAAAAACAAATGGCTTTTATGAATGAGCAGAACAGTCTCCTAGCCATGTGATGCTATTTTGGGGTTCAGTAACAATTATTTTATCTAAGACATGCTCTATTAAAATGCTAATACTCCTAGAATAAACCAAAATAAAATGAATCTACTACTTTCTCTTTCACATGCCATGATGGTCTGCAAGTGATTGACAGGCAATCAGATACTAGATCTGGGAAAGTATAATAGGTTATGGTGGCACCATGCTCCAGGTGCAAGCCAGGAAAGCAGGAAAAGGAGAAGCACGGACTAAAAAGAAGAAAGGAGGAAAAAGGACATGAAATAGTTAAGAATGGGAGATGTTAGGGGAATTTTGCCCAGATAGAGGAAGAAAGAGAGGCTTGGCTACATTATGTCCAGGCTGTAGAGATCTATAGAAGTTTGAACTTAAGGCTGATAACCTAGGAAATATGGCAGAAAAAATTTCTTTCTTTGCTAAGGCATAACATGGGTGACTTTTACTCCTATTCTCAATAACTCCCTCATTTCCATCTGAGCCTGGCCTTCACTGTCTGTATTTCTATCACCATTTTGGTCACAACCATTTAACCAGTCTCTGAGAAGTCCCAAACTTTCCCTCATCTCACTGTCTTTTTCTGAGTCCTCTAAACTCTTCCAACTTCTGCCCTTTACCCAGTCCCAAAGCCTGCTTCCACGTTTTCAGATATCTTTATAGCAACACCCTACTTCTCAGTACCAATTTTCTGTGTTAGTCCAGTTTGCATTGCTAGAAAGAAATACCTGAGGCAGGATAATTTATAAAGAAAAGAAGTTTATTTGGCTCGCAGTTCTACAGGCTGTACCTGAAGCACGGTGCTGGCATCTGCTTCCAATGAGTTCTCAGGAAGTTTACAATCAAGGCAGACGGGAAGGAGAGCCAGCGTGTTACATGGGAAGAGAGGGAGCAAGAGAGAGAGGGGAGGTGCCAGGCTCTTTTAAACTACCAGATGTCTTGTGAACTTGTTACATGGGGAGGGCATCAAGCCATTCATGAGGGATCTGCCCCCCTGTCCCAAACACCTCCCTCTAGGCCCCACCTCCATCAGGTATCACATTTCAACATGAGATTTGGAAGAAGGCATAAATATCCAAACTATCAGGAGGCCAGAAGCTGGGCTACCTGGGCTTGAACGCTGCACCATCTCTTGGTTGCTATCTGACCTAAGTAAATGGTTTATCTTCTCTTTAGTGTGGCAGGTGCCAATCTCTGGCTGACCCAATGGTCATTCCCATTCCCTTCCCCCTTACTGCCTTCTACTTTAGAGTCTGGAAAGGTAAAATACCCACTTTCCCATGCCCCTTTGCAGTCAGGAGTGGCCAAGTGACACAGTTCTTGCCAATAGAACATAAGTAGAAGTTAATGGGAGAGTTTCTGGGAATGCTTTTACTTTTCTAATAAAAGGGCAGATGGAACCAGTGTCCTTCTTCTTGCTGAACAGATATGATCCCTGGAATTGGGATAATCCTCTTATGACCATGAGGGAAAGACCTTGAAAATATGTAAGACACTGGCCCTGACATCACTGAATGATGAGCCAGTGCCAGCAGCCACCTACCTCTGAACTGCTCATTAGGCTTGTTATAGGAGAGAGAGAGAGAGAGAGAGAAAGAGAGAGAGAGAGAATATAATTTAAGTCACCATTAGTTAGGTTTTCTGTTACTTAAAGCTGAAAACATTTCCAACTCAAACACCAAGATTGTTTTCTAATTTTACAAAATAACAGTGTTTATTTCAGTTTTATTGTAAAGATTAATTACCAACATTAATACCAACATTTGTATGGCACTTATGATATACCAGGTTTATCACTGTTTTGAGTAATTTATGTACGTGAACACTTTAAAATCTCACAAGACCTCTATGTGGTAGACATTATCATTATCTCCATTTTTGAGGTAAGGAGATTGTCATTTGACCAAAGTCATAGAATGTCTATTAACTTATGGCAGAGCCAGTGTTTGCACTCGGGTAACCTGACTCCAAGGTCTCTCCACTATAATATGAAGACTTAGTGCAGAAGTACAATGTAAGTACTCAAAAAATATCAGCAATAATATTGATGATGACCAGGTGTCACAGGAATGCCCAGAAAATGATGTAGGGGCACATTTATTTGAGTTGGCTTGGAAGGTAGTTCTTCCTCAAAGTTCAGTTTGAAAATAGAGCCATACACCTAGAAAAAAAAAAAACCTTAGAAGCAGATGAGAAACTCCAGGAGAGGAAGGGCTTTAGATTGGCAAGGTTGGAATTCTGGAGCCAACTATCTGATGTCATTCCAGAACTTACCCCATGATTTTTTTCCTGAGACCTTTTTATCATCCTTGAGTCTTCATTTCCCAGTGGCTATGCTGCCACCATCCTGGGGCCAGAATGCCCTCATGCCCTTGCCCTTCCAAACCTAAGATTTTACCTTCCAAGAACCAGGAACATTTCATTTCTTTTTTTGGGCCAAAACATATCGAACATTTAATGTAAAATCTGCCCAGTAGGTGTCAGCATCTGTTACGAAATGAGCCATTGTTTAACCCGTCCTTTACATTTAAAGATTCAAATCACATGGAATAAAGCCGTTTCCTACTGGATTAATGCTTAGAAGGTTGTAACTCCACTTCCAGACTTCCATTTTGCTGGACATATGGACAGAAATTACATTTCAAACATTTTAAAATGTAGAGGAAAGTTTGAGGATAGAAGCTTGCTTGATGAAAAGATTAAGAAAATAATTTGGGGGGAGAGGCAAAAAAGAAAATAATTTTCCTATAAAATGATTCATTCTGTTACCGATTGACATCCTTATTCTGTGTATTCAATGATAAAGAAGACACACTGGAAGCCTAGAGTAGGACCTCCCCCTAGAGTAGGACCTCCCCCTTGACGAGTAGGATAGGCTCCTGCATGCTGTAGGATACTGAAGTTTAGAATGATATATTTTTGACTACTGGTGTCTTTTTTTGGTAAATGTTGCCTTAATTCTGGTGTTTTCTCCCCAACCTATAGAAATTATATACAATATACAAGTGTACCTGCATTTTAAGAAAGTGGAACATGTAAAAATCTGGATGTACTTAATAGCTCAGTGTCATCGAACCAATATCCATTGAGTACCTATTTTCTGTTCTTTAATGACATCTTGGACAGATTTCAAACCTTCTTAGTCACAGACAGGTATTAAAAATCTAGCCTAGTCCAGTGAGAAGCTTCAATTTCACATCCAATTCAATGCTCTCCTTCTTCCTTAACTTGGGTATGACCAAGGGATCTTCATGGAAGGGGACATGGTCTACTATCTGATTTCTTCCCATTCTGCTGCTTCTGAATTCTGTAGGATTAAGGAAGGAGGAGATGCTAAAGAGGGAAAACAAACCTCTGGAAGTCTGGAAGTGGAGTTACAAAACCTCTCTAGGGAAGGAGGTCCTGCAGGATCTCTGAATTGCACAAATGCCGCACATCTCATTGGCCATAACTTCCACACCTACGTGCAAGCGGGAGGATGGGAAATGTAGTCTTTGTTCTGAATGAAGGATTCTGTATCCAAGGCAAGATGATTTCTTCCAGCATAACGTTTTCTGACCACCAACCACCCTAAGCCCCTTCTGTGCTGGGGTCCTCTGACCCAGAAGGCAAATGCCTCCAGGGTACCCATGAGAAGGCTCAAGCTCTGCTAATCTTTATGGGTTCTGCTTGCACCACAGGAAATATAAATATAGTAGCCTTCCTCATCCATAGGAGATATGGTCCAACACCCCCAGCAGATGCCTGAACCCAAGGATAGTACTGAACTTGATTGCCATCAGTTGGCATACATTTTTATTCATGTTTTCTGCCCATATATCTAATGCTTTTTCCATCTTAACTAAGCACTTGTCACACATTGTGGCCATAGCTTTTTCTGTTTGAAGTGCAACAGCAAAACTAGCATGAATTTCTTTTTCCTTCTTCTCTTCCTTCCTGTCTTCATGGATAGATTTGTTGTATAATCCAAAGACCATGAGAATGGCTAATTAGTAGAAAGAAGAGCTTTTATGGCAATACTGGTTTGCAAACCACAAACAGATACTCTCCAGTGTGGACAAGAGGTGCTCTCCCTTTGAAGAGGGAAGAATAGGTTGGGTTTTATACCTCACAGGGCCTGTATCACACAATAGAGTCATACATATTCAGCAGGTTTGAGGGAAAAGCCATACATATTTATGAGGGGAGCTGAGCATGTGCAATGGGTAAACACATATGTAACATACCTCCCATGTTCACTTGGGGGGGGTGTTAGCCTTAACACAAGGTGAAGTTTGGCTCTTTACATCAAAAGATGAATGACAGAACACAAAGTTTGTGCGCAGCCTCTATAAACTGACTAAAACTGGCTTAAAGTCTGTAATTTCTTATCAGAAAAGAATGTTTGGTTCCCTGCCATCCAATTAGAGTTGTAATTAGGCCTGGGTTGTAAATCAGAGTTTGGAAGGATCTGATAGCTCCTATTGTTAGGACATTTAGAGGAGGAGGAAATTAGAAATTTGCCTTGCTAGCCAGGCCCTGAACCAGTAGGTAACTCAACCCATAGGTAACTTTGTTTCCTTAACTTGAAGGTCTGTCTTAGTTGACAAAGGGGCATCTATTTTGGTCTCTCAGATAAGAATTCTTACTTTAGATCTCAGCAACCTCAGCATATGATTTTTTTCTTTTCTTATTAAGAACTTTTACCTTTTCACTTACAGGAAGCACTTTATGGCTTTTCCTTAGCATATCTGAAAAGCCAGCATTATGATTTTTGCTCTTGTACTCTGGGGCCATTATTAAATGAGATAAAGGTTACTTGAACACAAGCATGGCAATACCAGGACACTTAATCTGCTATTAAGTGCCTAATAGGTGGATAGCGTATCTAGCATAGATATGCTAGATGAAGGGATGAGTCACATCTCAGGCGCAGAGCCAGAAGGCAAGAGTTTTCATCACACCACTCAGATGGCGCACAACTTTAAATGTATTGGAATTGTTTATTTCTGGAATTTTCCATTTGATATTTTTGGATTGCAGTTGACTGCGGGTAACTGAAACCATAGAAAGTGAAACTATGGATAGAGGGATTGCTGTATCTTTGCTTGAGAAGCTTCAGCATCCTTTTTCTAGGACAATTTTGCTACCCTGGGAACATTTCTACTTTTCATTAGGCTTTGGGGAATGCTGACATAATGGTGGTACACATGTTGAGTTAACTTTTTTTTTTTTTTGAGATGGAGTCTCACTCTGTCACCCAGGCTGGAGTGCAATGGTGGGATCTCGGCTCACTGCAAACCCTACCTCCTAGGTTCAAGTGATTCTCGTGCCTCAGCCTCCGTAGTAGCTGGGATAATAGGCATGTGCCACCATACCCCGCTAATTTTTTTGTATTTTTAGTTTAGACGGGTTTTCACCATGTTGGCCAGGCTGTTCTCGAACTCCTGACCTCAAGTGATCCACCCACCTCGGCCTCCCAAAGTGCTGGGATTACAGTGTTGGGTTAACTTTTAGTCAGTCCCATGGCTATGAGGCAGGAGAATGGGGAATTAGGGTAACCAAGGGTAAAGGCATAAACAAAAGAGCAGCAGGTGCGGGCAGTTCTAGGCAAGATTAGGCAGCATATAGGCCACATCCTTGCCCTGTGAAAACAAGACAGAAGTTTCCACTTCAGCCTCTGATTGGTCACTGGCCAATCCTTCCTAGGGTGTAACCAATTGGAGGCCTTTAAAGGGCACCTAGGGTTGTTATCAAATTCTTTCAGCTTAATAAAAACCCTAATTGGGGTCAAATATGGAAATAAATATATCTTGTTGCGTATCATATAACCTCAGGAATAATGGCTGACAATTGTTATTTGTTTGTTTATTTATTTATTTATTGAGACGGAGTCTCGCTCTGTCACCCAGGCTGGAGTGCGGTGGCACGATCTCGGCTCGCTGCAAGCTCCGCCTCCCTGGTTTACGCCATTCTCCTGCCTCAGCCTCCCAAGTAGCTGGGGCTACAGGCGCTTGCCACCACGCCCGGGTAATTTTTTGTATTTTTAGTAGAGACGGGGTTTCACCATAGTCAGGATGGTCTTGATCTCCTGACCTCGTGATCCGCCCACCTCAGCCACCCAAAGTGCTGGGATTACAGGCGTGAGCTACCGCGCCCGGCCATGGCTGATAATAGTTTATGTCTGCACCTTAGCAGGACTCAGGTTCGGCTCCATCCCCCAGCCTGAGAAAAGCAAAGCCTATTTATTCAGAGCTGCTACAGCAAGAGAATCAGCCACCATCACTGAGTTTTAGCAGAGACTCAAAGGTGGAGAGAAGTGTGCAAGCTTTATAGTGGGAAAAAAGGAAAGCTTTAGGTATGGCCTCAGGAAGGCTGTTGACCTGAGAAAGCTAGGTCTAGGAGGCTACCTAGAAGCAGGGAATCCTGTGTGATTGGGAATGCATATTTGGCTTTCCCTAATTGGTCCTAAGTTGGAAGTGGAGAAAAAAACTGACAGAATCTGTCAATTATTAATCAAGTCCTGGCCATTTGGGGCCGATTGTGACACAAGTTATTATTCAGCTTCCTGGCTTGTCACTAGAGACAACAAGTGACTTCCTGAAAGGCTGATTTTTAACAGACTTCCTGGGCTGGTTATCGTCAATAGGGGTTGGTTTTCTGGACAGGTTGTGAGTCAAAATACTATCTTTATACAATTTGGCAATTATCCATTAGTACCTCCAGTATCTCAAGAGTAAACAGTAAACTTGACTCTGCTTTATCAAATACGATAGTACCTCACATTTTCCCATGCTTTACAATTTATAAAGTACGTTTTTGTGTATCTCCATGATTGGTAAGGTCGAACACTGTTATCTTCCTTATAAAGTGAAGAAATAGGCTCAGAAAAGTCAATGGCTTTATAAAGTCACAAAGCTGCTAAAGAGCCTGATTTAATTAGGACTGTCTAATTATTTATGCCTGGCACCCCATTCAGTAAGCACCCCCTTTTACTCTTGTTAAAACTTTAGACAAATTAAATTTAACAGTTTGGCCAGGTACAGTGGCTCACACCTGTAATCCCAGCACTTTGGGAAGCCAAGGCAGGTGGATCACTTCAGCCCAGGCATTCGAGATCAGCCTGGGCAACATGACAAAACCTGATCTCTACAAAAAATACTAAAAATAAGCTGGGTGTGGTGGCATGCACCTGTAGTCGCAGTTACTCGGAAGGCTGAAACGAAAGAACCACCTGAGCCTGGGGGTTCGAGGCTGCAGTGGGCCGTGATCGTGCCACTGGACTCCAGCCTGGGTGGCAGAGGGGGAATCTTTCTCAAAAAAAAAAAGAAAAAAAAAGTAACAGAGTTTAATTGAGGAAAGAACGATTTGTGAATCAGGCAGTTCCCCAAACCAGAATAGGTCCAGAGAGGCTCCTGTACTGCCACATGGACAAAGAGGATTTATGGATAAAAAAAGGAAAGGGAGATATAGAAAATGGAAGTGAGGTACAGAAACAGCTGAATTGGTAACAGCTTTGTAATCGTCCAAGGGGATTTTCCTGCCCGCTGCATAAAGAAAGACTGCGGCATTGTAGTAGAGAAAGTTTAATAGACAGGAGGCCAGCCACAACACATGGGAGATAGAGTTCCTACTCAAATCATCTTGTTTAAAGTTCATAAGTTAGGGGTTTTTCAAAGGCAGTTTGGGGGAAGGGGTGGGGGTGACCAGGTAACAGGTGCTTGCTGCTGATTGGCTGGGGTGGAGATGAACTCATTCACTGGAGGTGGAAGCTATCTTTTGGTGGGCTGAATTGCTTCTTGGTGGGGCCACAGGAGCTGGGTGGGTGGTCCAGGTGGAGCCATGAGTGTCAAAGACACAAAAACCTATGAAGATATCTGAAAAGGCCAATCTACAATAGTGGTGTTATTTGCAGGAGTAATTGGGGAAGTTGCATATTGTATAACCTCAGGAATAATGGCTGACAATTGCTTATGTCTGCACCTTAACAGGACTCAGGTTCCGCTCCTTCCCCCAGCTTGAGGGCTTCCCATTAGTTTTACAAAATTGGTTACATTTTGGGCAAGGCCTATTATTAAACTGTAGCCTTAATGTTTTTCAAAATTAGCTTGGTCCAATAGCCCAGGAATAATTAAGAAAAAGGCAAGATGGGGATTGGGTTAGTTTAGCTTACTGTTTTTTCCCCCCCTCACTGATAGAACTTTTGCAAAGGTAGTTTCAACTTGACATTTGCCTTATTTGAACAAGGTTTGAACAGTGGGCTGCCTTTGATTGGTTGAAACTTGGTGAGTTCACCGAAAATCACTGACATGAGGCAGATTGATTGATAGGAGAAAAGGTATACAAATGTATTTAATGCATATACATGGGAGCCTTCAGGATGAAAACACTAAGATACAGGAGAAACTGTCCACTTTTATGCTTAGCTTCAACAAAGTATGAATAGCCATGTAAAAATATGATTGGACAAAAAGGGTATGATTTACCACTAATAGTATAACCACCCAACGGGTTCACCTTGCCCACTGCCTAGACACAGCCAATTTACCAAGACAGGGGAGCTGCAATAGAGAAAGAGTAATTTACGCAGAGTCGGCTGTGCAGGAGATCAGAGTTTTATTAGTATTCAAATCAGTCTCCTTGAAAACTCGGGGATCAGAGTTTTTAAGGCTAATTTGGTGGGTAGGTGGCCAGTGAGTCAGGAGTACTGATTGGTTGGCTCAGGGATGAAATCACAGGGAGTCAAAGCTGTTCTCTTATACTAAGTCAGTTCCTGGGTGAGGGCCGCAGAACTGGTTGACAGATCCAGTTGGGGCCATCTGGTTTTAGAAATGCAAAAGCTTGAAAAGACATCTCAACAGGCCAATCTTAGTTTCCTAATAGTGATGTTATCTTCAGGAATATTTGGGGAAGTTGCAAATCTTATGACCTCCAGAATAATGGCTGGTAATATTTAGCATTCCAGCCCCTCTCATCATTACTTTATGGTTGGTAGCATTTCATTCATTTTACAGGAACAGTTTAGCTTTTGGAAAGAGGTATTATTTAAACTATAAATTCCTTCCCAAGGCCAGTTTGGCCTGTGCCCAGGAATGGACAAAGACAGTTGAGACATTGGAAGTAAGATGGAGTTGGTTAGGTCTGATATCTTTCACTGTCATAATTTCTTTAGTTATAATTTTGCAAAGGCAGTTTCAGTAGACTTAGTGGGGAAACCCAGTAAGGCCTGCCTGTCTAGATTCTCCTTGGCTTCTCTGAGCACACACTCCTTTCTTCTGAGTGTGGGGCAGGACTCTTCTCTGGAATGGGGATCAGATAATTTATTTATGGCCAGTTTTATTTTGTTGTTGTTTTTTCTTTTGAGACAGAGTCTCACTCTGTCACCTAGGCTGCAGTGCACTGGGGCATCTTGGCTCACTGCAACCTCCTCTTCCCAGGTTCAAGTGATTCTCCTACCTCAGCCTCCTGAGTAGCTGGGACTAGACGCATGCCACCATGCCAGGCTAATTTCTGTATTTTTAGTAGAGATGGGGTTTCACCATGTTGGCCAGGCTGGTGTCAAACTCCTGACCTCAAGTGATCTGCCTGCCTTGGCATCCCAGAGTACTGGGATTACAGGTGTGAGCCACCATGCCCAGCCTATGGCCAGTTTTAAATAGAATATTTTTAGGTTTTATGACTGGCCTTCAAGGGAAAAGGTCTTGGGGAAGAGGAAGTTTAGTGTCTATGGCTAGCCTTGGGGGAGAATGGGACTGAGAGAAAGGAGGGTAGGAGAAAGTCAGAAAAATTTCTGGGCTGGGTGCTGGTGGCTCATGTCAGTAATCCCAGAATTCTGGGAGGCAGAGGCAGGAGAGTTGCTTGAGGCCAGAAGTGTGAGACCAGCCTGGGCAACATGGCAAAACGTCATCTCTACAAAAAAATTACAAATTAGCTAGGTGTGATGGCATGCCTCTATAGTCCCAGCTACTTAGGAGGCTGAGCTGGGAAGTTCACTTAAGACCAGGAGGTTGAGAGGGCAGTAAGCCATGATCACACCACTGCATTCCAGCCTGGGCAACAGAGTAAGATCCTGTCTCAAAACAAAAGAAAACAAAAGCTTTTGTTTCTGAGGCTGCTGCTGAGGACTTCATTTTGGTGCATTGTTTTCTGAGCCCCAATATTAGATTACAGTCTATTTACACATCTGGTTAGGTTATAGTTCACTATATACTGAGAAAACTTTAGGCTGAATTTAAAATATGTAAGGGAGCAGCTTTAGGCTAAACATAAAACTCTTAGTAGTACCTGGGTTTTGAAACAGAAAGTTTCCATGGACCCTGTGTGGGTGGGAACTGGAGTGCCTGAGAGCTGGAACTAGCTGGCTGCTTTGGTGCCGGCAGGGGTGGACGCCACTCACTCGGTCACACTGTGTTCCAACCCTCACAGGATGGGGAGGGCAGGTGAGCAGGTGCAGGAGCCAGAACAAGTGCTTTCAGGTGCTGGCAGGAGCAAAACTCTGTGTGGCCCCATGGCAGCATCTCGGGGGATGCCTGCAACCTCTGAACCACCAGAAAGAGTGTTACAAGAGTGCTAAAAGAATGCTTTCTTAGCTTTGCCACCCACAGACGACTTAAGTGTTTACAGCTAAGTGGAGTGTCAGCGTGACAGCCTTTTTCACCAGCACCTGAGTTCTTGTCTGGCATCTAGGAGGAATGAAGTCCCATGAACAAATTGGAGATGGTAAATGTGGGGGCTTTTATTGCCAATGAAAGTGGCTCTCACCAGGAAGGGGAGCTGAAAAGGGGATGAAGCAGGAAGATAATCTTCCCCCAGAGTCCAGCCACCCTGGCCAGACTCTTCTCTGAAGCTGCACCATCAAGCCATTCCTCTGAAGTCAAGCTGCTTCTCTCTGACGTCCAATTGTAGTCTCCGACATCCCGCGGCTTCTCTTCTCCTCCCTCTTCTGGCAGAGCCTGGGGTGTTTATGGGCACAGGATGGGGGATGGGGTGGGCCATGGATGGTTTTGGAAAAGGCAACATTTGAGCTGGAAAATAGGAATGCATGTTCTCCCTTTGGGCTGCAGTTCCAGGCCTGAGGTTGGGCCGCTCACTGGGGACTGCCATCTTCTGCCCAGAATTTCCCTGCCTCCTGTCCCTATCATTTTGAACAATAAATTAACCGATCACCCTTTCCTACCCAGAAGAAACTTGAGCCTATGACTTCTGCATTCCAAGACCACTGCTCTGTTTGCCAGGTTTTATTAATCCCAGTCTCCCTGTCACTGTCTCTCTTAGTACCTCCAGGCCTTTGCCAAGGCACATCACTGAGTAGACTCAAGTCCAGCAATCTGTTTAAACAACAGTTTTCTTTGAAATCTGCCCCATTTCCAACTGATTGAGCTAATGAAGCTCAATCACAAAAAGTTATATTAAGAGGTAATTAGCAAGATGAAAATAAGCCTTGAAGTTTAATTGTTCAATGTGCCTTAAGGAATCCTTAGGAGCAGCTTGAATGTTTGTAATAAACACAGGACAAGGATGATGTTCATTTTGTGTCAATGTTTAACACCTTACCCAAGGCAATTTTTATGACACTGTAACCTCTGAACTTTTAATGCTCTCTGAATTTTTTAAAACAACAAAAATTGTGTAAATGAATGAGTTACAGACCCATTCAGGATAATTTTCCTTCAAGAGTGTGTCTGAGCAGAATGTCAGTTTTTCTGCAGTTAATTAATTCTGCCTTTCTTAAGAAGAATGTCTGATTGCCTTAAGCTATAGAGAGGCTTTTTGCTAGAACAGAAAGCTGTCTGCATAGTTTATGTTAATACAAACCTGCAGGTGGTAAATGACTGCTCTTTGGAAAGAAGGCAAATGGCTACTTTAAGACTATTGAGATGCATTAGGGCTCTTGATTTGAGAAACAGGAAATACTAAAGCAAAAAACAAATTGATTTAAGCCATTCATAGACTAACAAGCACTCCTAGTCCCTTTGTGAACTTTGGATTCTTGGGCCCAGCCCTCAGGCAAGTGCTTCCTTCCACCCAACCCAGTGCAGATTCTCCTTTCTGCTGTGATCCTTGAATTAATAAACCACTCTGGGAAGGAGGGTCCTTTTAGTCTCCGTGGAACCACCACCCCCGACCCTCACCGCCAAAACTGAAGAAGTCATTCAAAGCAGGAATTCTTCACAGCAGGAAATAAACCTCTTGAACCCCACTTTAATTTTCCATAAACACTGGAATTCCAGGAGATAACCTGGTTCTTTCTCCCAATTTCTGGTTAGGAAGATGTTAAAGGTGGTATGCCTTTTTATTGATGAGTTATCCGAAGCTCTGGATGAGATGAGTAGAAGTTGGAACTAGAATCCCACTCTCCTAGGACAGCACTCACTCCAGTGCACCTTCTTTGATACTAACTGAAGATTGCAGAGACAGGGGTTTCCATCCTGCCAACAGTGCTGTGTTCTGAAGGTTCCCTTGTATGTCACTTATTTGGAACCTGGGACATGCTTTGTCCTAGAAACATGTTTGTTTAAAAGGTGGCCGGGTTCTCCATCCAATTTAAAACCAGTTTTAACCTACATTACTGCTGCAGTCCTCAAAGCAGCCTAAGCCCTTGAAGGGGTTCAGAGTCTGCCACCCCAAAATATGCCACTCTGCACAGGGATTCTTTTGAACTGAAGGCAACTGAGAAAAGCAGACCCAGGGTAAACTCTCTGCCCTTCCCCATATGCCTGCGAGTGTTACCAAAAAGTGAGGGGTTCAGTCGTGGTCCTGCTGCTCACCACACAGAATGCCAATCACTGTGACAATGAGTATTGCCAGAGAAGAAGGCTTTAATTAGGTGCTGCGGGCCAGGATGACAGGAGGTACAGTCTCAAATCCCTGTTCCAATGGACTAAAATTGGGGGACTTACATACCGAGGAAGGCAAGGAAAACAGGAATTAGGGAGGGGTAAGGAAGCAATTGTGATGGATGAGGGTCCTGGTGTCTCATTATCTGAATGTGGTCATTTGATGAGTTTCAGTTCCTTGCCTGAGGGTTGGTTTCTTTTATTTTTATTTTTATAATTTTTTTTTTTTTGAGACAGGGTGTCACCCTGTTGCCAGGGTGGGAATGCAGTGGCATGAGATCATGGCTCACTGCAACCTTGACCTCCCAGGCTCAAACAATCCTCCCACCTTAGTCGCCTGAGTAGGTAGGACTACATCTATATGTGCCTGCCACTACGTTGGGCTAACTTTTTGTTTTTTTTGTTTTTTTTTTTTTTGGTAGAGATGGGGTTTCACCATGTTGCCCAGGCTGGTCTCAAACTTCTGGTCTCAAACCATCTGCCCACTTTGACCTCCCAAAGTGCCAAGATTATAGGTGCACGCCAATGTGCCCAGCCAAAGGCTTGGTTTCTTGAGGAAGGAACTCAGATGAGACAAATGTAAGCTTCAAATGTTAAGACTGAGGCTGGGTGCAGTGGCTCATGCCTGTAATCCCAGCACTTTGGGAGGCCAAAGTGGGCAGATCACCCGAGGTCAGGAGTTTGAGATCAGCCTGGCTGACATGGTGAAACCACATCTCTACTTAAAATACAAAAATTAGCTAGGTGTGGTGGTGCATGCCTGTAATCCCAGCTACTTGGGAGGCCGAGGCATGAGAATCATTTGAACCCAGGAGGCGAAGGTTGCAGTGAGGTGAGGTCATGTCACTGCACTCCAGTCTGGGCGACAGAGCGAAACTCTGTCTCAAAAAAAAAAAAAAAAAGATCAGCAGGAGGGTCAACTTCTATGTTTATTCAAAACCCCATAAATATCACTTCCATGGGACAATTGGGCAGGTTTCAAAAGCAGAAGATAAATTTCCCTTGGGAAGTTGTCCCCGCCTCCACCTCCCATACCAGGAATGGGATAATGACCTTATCCCAGAAACAAGATGGCATTGAGGAAGAGTCTACCCAAACAAATCTTACTAAATAGCCTTACCTTCCATTCGATTCTGCATAAATTCACCTCCTACAGCTTGATGCCCCTACAAGCCTAAGCCCATGTTGTTTTTCCTTTTTCTTTTTTGAAACAGTGTAAGGGCTGAAAGACCAAAGAAAAAAAAAGAAAGAAGAAATAAAAACTAAAAGGCAGAAATGAAATCCACAGGCAGACAGCCTGGGCGGTGCCCTGGGCCTGGTTAAAGATTGACCCCTGACCTAACCAGTTATGTTATCTATAGATTCCAGACGTTGTATGGACAAGCGTTGTGAAAGTCCCTGTCCTGTTCTGTTCTGTTCTGATTACTGGTGCTTGCAGCCCCCAGTCACGTACCCCCTGCTTGCTCA
>NW_012114422.1:873167-878897 GCF_000951035.1 Colobus angolensis palliatus
TTTTAGGCAGTTTACCCCAATGGACCCAGAGGCCCCCGAGAACCAAGCGGCTGTTGTTATGTCCTTTGTAAACCAGGCAGCCCCAGACATTAAGAAAAAACTCCAAAAATTAGAAGATTTAGAGGGAATTACGCCCCACATCCACCGGCTCTTAGATCAAGGAGTTCTGCGTGCCTGTCATTCGCCGTGGAACACTCCCTTGTTACCTGTCCGTAAACCTAATAGTAAAGACTATAGGCCGGTGCAAGATCTGAGAGAAGTCAACAAAAGAGTCATGGACATACATCCCACTGTACCCAACCCATACACCCTTTTAAGTACCTTGGACCCTGAAAAACAATGGTATACTGTCTTGGATTTAAAAGATGCTTTTTTCAGCCTACCCTTGGCTCCCAAAAGTCAAGAGCTTTTTGCATTTTAATGGACAGACCCCAAGAGGGGTATAAATGGCCAGCTAACATGGACCAGATTGCCACAGGGATTCAAGAACTCGCCAACCCTGTTTGACGAAGCCCTCCACGAGGATCTGGGTGAGTACCGGCAGCAACACCCTGAAATAACCCTTTTGCAGTATGTTGATGATCTTTTAATAGCAGCTACATCTCCGGAAGCCTGCGTTCAAGGAACCGAAAACCTCCTAAACACTTTGGGGAGACTAGGCTACCGGGCCTCAGCAAAAAAGGCTCAAATCTGCAAATCAGAGGTGACCTATCTGGGATACCTATTAAAAGGGGGGCAATGCTGGTTGACCAGTGCCAGAAAAGAGACAGTCCTACGTATCCCTAGACCCCAATCAACAAGACAAGTAAGAGAATTCCTGGGGTCAGCGGGGTTCTGTAGGTTATGGATACCCGAGTTTGCAGAGTTAGCCAAGCCCCTGTACCAGGCAACAAAAGAACAGCAGCCCTTCAATTGGATGGAAGAGGCTGAGTTGGCCTTCCAACAGATCAAAACCGCTCTGTTGTCGGCCCCTGCGTTGGGACTCCCTGTCGTCTCCAAGCCCTTCCACTTATACGTGGACGAAAGCAGGGGCGTTGCCAAAGCAGTATTAACTCAGTATTTAGGCCCCTGGCAGAGGCCAGTTGCATATCTGTCAAAAAAATTGGACCCAGTAGCCGCAGGATGGCCTCCCTGCCTCCGAATAATCGCAGCAACCACTTTGATGGTGCAAGATGCTGATAAACTGATCATGGGCCAGGAACTATGGGTCACTACTCCACATGCCATCGATGGCGTTCTCAGACAGCCACCTGATCGATGGATTAGCAATGCCCAGCTCACCCACTACCAGGGGCTACTGCTAAACCCCCTCAGGATAACCTTCCTGCCCCCAACGACCCTGAACCCTGCGTCACTACTGCCAAATCCGGACTTAGAAACCCCGTTCCATGACTGCTCCAAGATATTGGCCCAGGTGCATGAAGTCAGGGAAGACCTGCAAGACCGCTCACTGCCCGACGCTGACCTCATCTGGTTCACCGATGGGAGCAGTTTCGTCTACCAAGGACAAAGGTACGCAGGGGCGGCGGTAACTTCAGAAACCGAAATAGTTTGGGCAGAGCCTTTGCCCCCGGGGACATCAGCTCAAAAAGCTGAATTAGTGACTTTAACCCAAGCCCTAAAAATGGGAAGAGACCACAAACTGACAATATATACTGACAGTCGGTATGCTTTTGCTACCGCCCACATACATGGGGCAATATACAGAGAAAGGGGGCTCCTCACGGCAGAAGGAAAAAATATCAAAAATAAGGAAGAAATCCTAGCCTTACTAGCAGCCCTTTGGGGACCCAGAAAGCTAGCAATAGTCCACTGCCCAGGACACCAAAAGGCTACTGACTCAGTCTCCCGAGGAAATAACTTGGCTGATCAGACTGCTAAAAATGTGGCTAAAACTCTCACACAACTACTAGCCCTACAACTACCTGACCCGGGGCCCAAAGAGTTACCCCCAAATCCAGAATACTCAGAGAGTGACCTTCAGTGGATAGACAAACTTCCCATGGCCCAAATCCTTAATAATTGGTGGAAAGACTCTGAAAATAACATCATACTCCCAGAAAAATTAGGACAACGAGTGTTAGAACAAATCCATCGGAGCACCCATTTAGGCTCGCGGCGAATAGTGGACTTAATAAGACGCTCTAAACTAAAAATTAAAGACGCCTCCAGAAAGGCTGATCAAGTAGTCAAAAACTGTGCAGTTTGCCAACTCAATAATGCAGGTAACCAACCCCAAATCAGTGGAAAAAGGCAGAGAGGAGACAGACCTGGGGCCTTTTGGGAAGTTGACTTCACAGAAATAAAACCAGGAAAATATGGATATAAATACTTGCTAGTCTTTGTAGATACCTTTTCAGGATGGACGAAAGCTTTCCCCACAAAGAGAGAGACTGCTCAGGTTGTGGCGAAAAAAATCCTAGAAGAAATCTTGCCCAGGTATGGATTCCCAGTTATGATAGGATCAGACAATGGGCCTGCCTTCGTCGCTAAGGTAAGTCAGGGACTGGCTTCCATTCTCGGGGCTGATTGGAAATTACATTGTGCATACCGCCCCCAGAGCTCAGGGCAGGTAGAAAGAATGAATGGAACATTAAAAGAGACCCTAACTAAATTGACCATGGAGACTGGCGCTAACTGGGTATTCCTTCTCCCCTACTCTCTGTTCAGAGTGCGTAACTCCCCTTACAAATTAGGACTTACCCCTTATGAAATTATGTATGGTCGGCCTCCTGCTATCATCCCTGACCTGAAAGACAATCTCATCCAAGCCGAAGCCGATAATAGTCTTAAACTCTTATTCTCCCTACAAGCCCTACAGAAAATTCATGAGGAGGTCTGGCCTAACCTAAGAGAACTGTACAAAACAGGACCTCCACCCGAACCACACCAGTTCCAGCCAGGAGATTGGGTTCTCATCAAATGCCATTGACAAGAAACCCTAGAACTGAGGTGGAAAGGACCGTTCCAGGTAATCTTGACAACACCAACTGCACTCAAGGTAGAGGGAATCGCCGCCTGGATCCATTACACACATGCCAAATCGGTGGACCCAACCTCGGACCTCGCCAGGCTGCCAGCAGAAAAAAACCACGGCCTGGACGATTGATCGGACTAAAGACAATCCCTTGAAACTCACCCTGCGCCGTCAACAATTTAAACTGTAACTATGATATTCCTTTCCCTCACAACGCTTTTGCTTGTGCAAGCCCTTATCTGGGAGGCCCAAGCTCAGGGGGCCTCATCCCCATTTGCTTGGCGCTTTTATTTAACTGAAAATTGGACTGACCATGCCCAGACACAAAAAGAGAGCCACGTCTTGGCGATGGCTGACTGCCCCCCCGCAGGGTGCCAAGCAGCCATCTATCTAAATTTCTCTGATTTTAAAGCACAACCGGGAAAGGTCACCCCAGCTATCTGTTTTCTTTTTGACCAACAAATCACCTATTGTAAAAATTCTTGGGTCGAACAGAATGTCGGTTGTCCCTATGGGTCCTGTAAAATCCACATTGTCCAACTAATGGTCCTTAGAGCCCAGTACCAGCCCATCATAACAGCAGAGTCAGACATCTAAGACCCAAGATTGGCTCTTAAAAGGCACTGTTAAAAGGGGGGAATGTAAGGGCTAAAAGACCAAAGAAAAAAAAAGAAAGAAGAAATAAAAACTAAAAGGCAGAAATGAAATCCACAGGCAGACAGCCCGGGCGGTGCCCTGGGCCTGATTAAAGATCGACCCCTGACCTAACCAGTTATGTTATCTATAGATTCCAGACGTTGTATGGACAAGCGTTGTGAAAGTCCCTGTCCTGTTCTGTTCTGTTCTGATGACCGGTGCTTGCAGCCCCCAGTCACGTACCCCCTGCTTGCTCAATCGAAACCACCCCCCTCCCACCCATGGTTAAGCAAGCAGTTTGTCTAAAAAAAAAAAAAATCCCCTAATCTTCTGTAACCTGTTTGTGCCTTACTATAAAAAGTAGGCTTGAGCTGTGTTTGGGACCTCTCTCTTGCCCTCCTGACTACGCCTGTACGGAGAGAGGTCCGGGTTCGAACCTGCAATAAAGTGATCCCAGCCGTTTGGCTTTGACTTCGGTTTCTGGTGGTTGTCTTTGAGGGGGGTCTCGGAACTCAGGGCACAACATTTGGGGGCTCGTCCGGGATTCCCCCCGAGCCCACCAGACTCCAGGTCAACGGGTCATCACTAATCAGTAAGTAAGCCGGCTTTGTCTCTGTTCGTCTTTGTCTCTCTGAGGAATCCCGCAGGATCTGTACTGAGGTTGGCATAGTCTTGACGGACGCTCTATAAGACAGCCACCAGGGACCGGTAGGAGACGTCCTCCGGTGCCCATCTGGGGCCTCTGTATTCTGTTGGCCCGTCTGACTCTGATCGGGAACTAAACCCGAAATGCGCTTGCAGAACTGTTGTCAGTTGTTGCTGTTGTAGACTGTTACTTGTTTAGAACTCACTTTCACTTTTCAGGAGCTGCTGGACGAGACAAAAGTTACTTCAAATCCTGTTACTGGTATTTCTCTGTATCCCTTTCTCTACCTCCAGGGGTTCCTGAAATAGGCGGCGCCCAGAGTACGCCACTCTCTCTCCTTGTAAATAACTTTAAAGATGTCAAAGCTAGGGGCTATGACCTTAGTGTAGAGCTAAAGAAAGGAAAATTGATAACCTTCTGCCACTCAGAGTGGCCCACTTTTGGCATAGGGTGGCCTCCCGAGGGAACGTTTTGCCTCCCTATTATCACTAAGGTAAAAACTAAAATTTTCCTACCAGGATGTTCGGGGCATCCTGATCAGATCCCCTACATCTTGATATGGCAAGACCTTGTGGAAAACCCGCCACCCTGGCTAACTCCTTTTGTACTGGCCCCAGAGCCGCGTAAAGGTCGCATGACCAGTGGAAAACTCTCACAAGCCAAGAACACCATCCATACCCCTCCACCTTGTGTTGTCTGACAGTCAGGACCCTCTAATCTTAGAACCCCCACCCTATCTCCCTCATCCTGGTCCTCAACCTCAGGCCCCACCAGCGGCCCTCCCCGGGGGACACGAGGAACGGGAGGCAGTGGCCGCGCCGGTGGCAATCGAAAATGAAAATAGTTCCGGGGGACCAGCAGGACGAACGCGTGGACACGCCCAACGTGAGACAGTCGCGCGGCCCCCCCGATTCCACTATAGCACTCCCCTTAAGAGAAATAGGACCCCCGATGATACGGGTAACCCTAGGCTCCAGTATTGGCCATTTTCCACCAGCGATTTATACAATTGGAAAACCCAGAATGCCCGGTTCTCAGATAACCCCAAAGACTTAACGGCCCTTCTAGACAGTGTCATGTTCACCCACCAGCCCACTTGGGATGATTGTCAGCAGCTCCTCCGGATACTGTTCACAATGGAGGAGCGGGAAAGAATACAGGTTGAGGCCCACAAACTGGTTCCTGGAGACGACGGCCAGCCGACAGCCAACACTGACCTCATCAATGCAGCCTTCCCTCTGACCAGACCCAGATGGGATTACAACACAGCAGAAGGTAGGGGAAGGCTACTCGTTTATCACCAGACTCTAATGGCAGGTCTCCGGGCTGCTGCTCGTAAGCCCACTAATTTGGCCAAAGTATACTCTGTACTGCAGGGAAAGACAGAAAGCCCAGCTGTTTATTTAGAAAGGTTAATGGAAGCCTTTAGGCAGTTTACCCCAATGGACCCAGAGGCCCCCGAGAACCAAGC
>NW_012114422.1:878947-882214 GCF_000951035.1 Colobus angolensis palliatus
ACCCGGGAGGCGGAGCTTGCAGTGAGCTGAGATCCGGCCACAGCACTCCAGCCTGGGTGACAGAGTGAGACTCCGTCTCAAAAAAAAAAAAAAAAAAATTTTTTTTGCAGAGATGGGGTCTCACTATATTGCCCAGGCTGGTCTTGACCTCCTGACCTCAAGCCTACACTTTTCTGAAAGCTATACCCTGAGGTCCGGAAGAACCCCAAATAAGCCAGGGTATAGAGAAAGAGAACTAGAGTGATGGAATAGGTGATACTGGGGTATCTCTTGCAGGTCTAGGGGGAGACTGGCAGAGAAGGGGTTGGATTTGAGAGTTTCTGAAACTAAGGGTGGGGATTTGGAGAAGGGCGTTTTTCAATTACAGGAGAGGCAAAATGCTCCTTCTATCCTTCTAGGTTATTTGGCTTGTCTATGAATTAAATTGACATTAAGAGATTTAACAGGAGAAAAACAATTCTAATTATGTATGTATGCATGAAGTCCCACAACAATATGAGACTCAGAGAAGCAGCCAGATGATTGAGATTTATGTATCACCCTTGAAACTGTCCTCACAGGATTAACAAGCATTCTGGACAGAAACATTGTTATAATTAAGCATTAATCAAGCTGTACTTTGGCCCACTTCCTGGTAACTGAAAGTCATGTAGCACTAGATAATGACCATTTGCATCCCCACTGTTCCTATAGGTGGGATTTCTGATGTTAGAATCACAAGGCTTTTGTTTAAGAATTAATTTGTATCCCCAATATTCTTACAGATAGAATTTCTGATGTTGGAATCATAAAACGTTTGTTTAAGAATTGCTTAAGAGGTTTCTCAGATCCTGAATTCCAGTGGAACAGCTGATGCCAACCATTTGAAGATCCCCACAGAAGAACTGAATCAGCATGAGAATACAGTTTCCTTATCTCCCTGTCCCATAATTTCCCCATGCACACTTTGATCCATCAATGATCTTCACAGTTAAAATCCCTAGCCCCAAACTCCTCAGGGAGATGGATTTGAGGTTTCCTACTGTCTCCTCATTCAGTGGCCCTATGATTTAACCTCTTTCTCTACTGCAACCTGGTGTTGGCGTGTTGACTTCCTGCACATCAGACAATGAACCTATCACAGTTACACCCTGAGATACAGGAAGGAATAAGGGTTTGGGGTTCCTGCAGGGTGGTGGAGGCAAATTACAGGAAGGGGAGGGGAGGAAATGTATGGTGAATGGTAGTTGCCTTGCTATGCAGATAAAAGTCTCTCAAGTGATAAAAGTCATCTCTGAGTAGCTCTCTTCTTCCTACAGATACCTTTACTAATGAAAACATCCTTTATAAATGTAAATTTCCTTTACAAAAGAGGACATTTGTACATTATTTTAGCTGAGGAGAAGTAAAGATGTTTTCCCACATTGACTGGTTCACAGTTTCTTTTAGCTCAAAAGAATCAATATGCCAAAGTTGCATATTTTGAGGTGATATGTTTTGAATCTCTTCACAGGACTAGAGAAGGATCCAGTGGGGGAGAAACAAAGGTTATCTTACAAACTCTTTTTTCATGAATTAAGTGTTCTGATAAGTTATGATGGGGCTCAGGGCATGCCATCTTAATACAGGACTGCGAGAGACCAGTATTTACAACTCCCAAATATGCGTTTTTGGTATAAGATTATTTTGAGCTGGTTATCTTGAGAAACTGCAGACACAGGTGAAGTTCTGAAAAGTTACCCTTTTGTAAAAGAAATTTATGTCTATAAATGAAATCTCCATTTGCCAGGGTGTTTCCCTCTCACACCAGGAAGACTAAATCTCTAAACATTCTTTTTATTTTTATTTCTGTTTTTTTTTTTTTTTTACCTTTTGTAGAGACAGGATCTCACTATGCCGCCCTGGCTGGTCTTGAATTCCTGGGCTCAAATTATCCTCCTGCCTGGGCCTCCCAAAGTGCTGGGATTATAGGCTTGAGTCACCACTCAGCCAAGACACCCTTAATCAATGGAGAAGACATCAACTAAAACCTGCATAATAAACCTTGCTGTGTTTATGGCCATACTCTTTATTGTTTGCTTCAGAGAATAATGGTATTTAAGGGTGAAATTTAAACTCTTTCTTTGGGATCTACTCTAGAGATTTACTTATTTCTCTGAGTTATCATTCATGTATACAGGAGGTGTACATATTATTAAACTTGTTTGTTTTTCTCTTGTTAATCTGTCTTTTGTTGTAGAGAGTCTTACCTAAAAACTCATGAAGCATGAAGGGGAAAATTATTTTTCCCCCTTACAGTTCTAAAATGCCTATATGAAATTAGGGTAAATTTGGGGAGTGTTTCTTTTTTTATAGCAAAAGAAGTACCAGGAACAGCTCTAAAATACTCGCTTGGAGGGCCAATGTCTGGATTAGTTTATCATTTGAAGGCAGTCTCATCAGAAGATACCTATGGGTCTCCAGGGTGCCTGATGCCAGATCCTGGTCTTTCCCTAGACAGACTTGCCCCCAGACTTGGATGTGAAAATTGAAAGCACTGAGCATCTGCCCTCTTGTGAGCCCAGAAGTGGGGCATTCTTGACTGAGCTGGGTACTGAGAAAGGGGATCTCTCTGCCCCCAGGATTTCCTACAGCCTTGGTTGAGATCTAGAATTCACTGACATCATCACAGTGGGGGCCCGGTATGGCCACTTGGACTTTATAAGACTGGTTTTCAACATAGATGCACTTGCCAGTAAGAAGCCACCGGCTGGTGGACTCAATAGACTCAAATACTGTTTTAAAATGTGAATTTTATTATTATTCAGGTTTGATGAGGCCGACAGATCAGGAGATGACTGCCATTGAAAAGATAGTTTGTTACAGTTCCCAAGAGGAGGGGACGATCCATACTACAGTGTGTGTGGTGGGAGGGGCACACTGGGAAGCAGCAGGGTTGGTCAGGAGGCAGAGGGAGGGAGGGGAAAACTTGAGCAAGAGCCTTTATTCCTTCTGCAGGAAGAAACAGGTGAGGCACGGTAAGCAGGCTTAGGATGGACAGTTTGAATAATTTCAGCTGGCTCTGATACATAGGGGGCTATCTCTCATTGTTTGGTAATTGGCCGTGGAGTGATTAGAGGAGATGGCCCCGAGGGTGAAAGGAGGTGGGTGTGCGGGCTCTGGGTCGGTTGGTTTGCATATGAAAGGCACTCGTGGTGGCTCAAGCCTGTAATCCCAGCACTTTGGGAGGCCAAGACGGGCGGATCACGAGGTCGGGAGATCGAGACCATCCTGGCTAACACGGTGAAA
>NW_012114422.1:882276-905552 GCF_000951035.1 Colobus angolensis palliatus
CGAGGTGGCGGGCGCCTGTAGTCCCAGCTACTCCGGAGGCTGAGGCAGGAGAATGGCGCGAACCCGGGAGGCGGAGCTTGCAGTGAGCTGAGATCTGGCCACTGCACTCCAGCCCGGGGGACAGAGCGAGATTCCGTCTCAAAAAAAAAAAAAAAGAAAGGCACTCTTCAGGGGAGTCTGTACTGCTTCCAGGAATTAGTGATCCCTAAACCCCAGCCCTAAGCCCTAAGTCAGGGAGGGGCAGCCTCTTCAGGATCAGCAAGACCCCAGATATCAACACTTCAGAATACAGAAAATAAGACTAAGAGAGGTGGCTCACCCCTGTAATCCCAGTGCTTTGAGAGGCAGGAGAATCACTTGAGGCCGGGAGTTTGAGAACAGCCTCAGCAACATATTGAAACTCTTATGATGTTTCTGCTGCACTCCAGCCTGGGCAACAGAGCGAGACCCTGTCTCCGAAAAAAACAAAAGCCAAAACACACACACACATTGCACACACACAGAAAGAGAGAGTGAGTGAGAGAGAGAAATAGAGCAAGAGAGAGAGCAAGAGAGAGAGCGAGCAAATAAAAAGGCATGATTAATACAGGTACTCCCTGCTTCAGGAGGAGAAGTGTGGAAGCTGAACTGATTTCCTCTTTGGCTGAAGTAAGTTGCCCCCAACTCCTACTCACCACTCTCCCCATGGATCTTTTATAATTCAGGGAAGGAGATACTTGCCTCCTACTAGTGAGGCAGATGGGGCCTACAAGCAAATAATTTTAAAATGGCAGAGAGGTGACCATGTTTGATCTCTGAGTGGGTACAGCATTCCATGCCAGTTACAATAGTGAGACCTCAGTTGATTAGGTTGTAGAAAGAATTTTAAAACACTTCAAAACTTCTTTGCAACTCTCATTATCCTAATAAGGTGGAAGCAAAAAGGAAATAAATGAATATTTAAATCAATTTAAAATGTATTGACTTCAAGAGAACATTTTTGCAAGAAACTTGCAAACATATTTGCAAGAAACTAATTCCTCAGAGATTGAACACTTTGAGAGAATTAGTTTGGTGGGAGTCAAACAGCACAATAAGCATATATGACCAAATACAAGGAGATTTAAATATATATATTTAAAGACATATCTATGTATACATTCTTACTCTGTGTATGCGAAACTACGAGCTTGTTTTTTGACCTAATTCTCATTTATTTTCCTCAAAGAATTTCTGGCCAATGTCTCCTGAGATGCTGTCCTCTGGTGTCCAGTTTATTGTTGAATAATGTTGCATTATTGAATAACTACCAAGTATTAGCACAGAGGTTACAATAATAAAGCACAAGCCTTATTCCCAAGTTGCTCCTGGACGAGGGATGAATGATTCTTAATGTTTTCTGGGTTGCAGATCCCTGGTCATCCCTGTTGGGGGGGTCCAGAGATTGCAGATTAAGAACCCTGTTCTAACAGGAAAGGCTGACAAATAATTATACTACATGGTGCTCTACCCAACAATAGAAGTATCTACAACAGTTGTTCTTTACTTTGGCTGCCCATGAAAACATCTAGGGAGTTTTTAAGCACCAGTGATTTGTTCCCACATCTAGAGGTCCTGACTTAGTCCGGGTAGCAGCCTGGGTCACAGGAATATTATTAAAAAGCCCCCTGAAAGATTCCAACTCTAATGACTGGAAAGGTGCTGCAGAAGCACAGCATGATGGTTGATTTTTGGGTTCAACTGGACTGGATTAAGGATGACCTAGAGAACTGGTAAAGGATTATTTCTGGGTGCATCTGGGAGGGTATTTCCAGAGGAGATTGGCATGTGAGTCAGTGGACTGAGTGGGGAAGATTCACCCCCTATGAGGACAGATATCATCCAACCCTCTGGGGGCTCAGATAGAACAAAAAGATATTCTCTGTCTCCCAGAGCTGGGATAGAGTCTTTTTCTCCTGTCCTTGGACTCCAGAACTTGCACGAGCTGCTTTTCAGGTTCTCAGGCCTTCAGTCTGGGACTCAGTTGGTTTTCTTGTTTCTGAGCCTTTGGACTTGAACTGAGCCATGCTCCAGCAACCCAGGGTCTGCAGCTTGCAAATGGCCTGTCGTGGGACTTTTCAGCCTCCATAATCACATGAGCCAATTCCTCTAATAAATCCCCTCTCATCTATGTCTATGTATACCCTTTTGATTCTACCTCTCTGGAGAACCCTGATTAATGTACACAGCAAGGGCATGATTAGCTCTAGCATTCCCCAAAACCAAAATAGCCCTCACCCTAGCCTGAGAAAAGATGAGAAGCAACTCAAAGTAGAAAAAAGCCACCAGGAACCAAATATGACAGGAGAACCAAGGCCAGATCTTGCAGAACAAATATGTGTGGAGAGGGAGCATTGAAGCACTGTTTTCAGACAGCATTCAAGATGTGCTGTTAGGGTATGTTTGAGGGTTGATAGTGGCTAAGTAGGGCTAGACGTGACCAAACCCTGCAAAGCTACTAGAATAATGTTGTCAAAATTGTAAAATGTGTAGTGATAGAAAGTCTTAAATTGCTAAGAACATCCAGCAGACATTAATTAGCACAAGATATCATAAAGACCAGGGCCTGGTAAAACAGGGCTGGAGGGAATTAACAACAGGAATAATAATTGCACCAAAGTATTCATTGAGAGCTTACTATACTATACATGCATGTTTTTGTTTCATCCTCACAATTGGTCTTATAAAATAGTTTTGATTATCCCCTTTTATACATGGGGATATTGGGGCTTAAAAGTATGAAAGACAAAACACATTGGACAACTGAGATAGTTTTACTCAGGCAATTGCAATAGAGAGAATGTTTGTTTGTTTGTTTATCTTGTTTTTGTTTGTTTGAGATAGGGTCTCACTCTGTCACCTAGACTGGAGTGCAGTGGCACAATCTCAGTTCACTGTAACTTTCATCTCCTGGGCTTAAGCAATCCTCCCACCTTAGCCTCCCGAGTAGCTGGGACTACTACGGGCACATGCCACTACTAATTTTTTGTATTTTTACTAGAGACAGGGTTTCACCATGTTGCTCAGGCTGGTCTTGAACTCCTGAGCTCAAGTGATGCGCCTGTCTCGGCCTCCCAAAGTGCTGGGATTATAGGCGTGAGCCACCACACCTGGCCAGAAAATGTTTGTTAACGAGGACCATCTCAAAGAGAGTGAAGGAGGCCTGGGTTTTATAGAAGCAGGTGAGGGAATGAGTCTTATAGAAGTCTTGAGGAAGGATGGAGGCAGTTCTTGTCATGAAATATGCTAGGGCAGGGTGGTCCTTTTCAAGAGTAGCTATTTCCTGATTTTGGAGTATAAAATGTTGGAGGGATTTCTTAACCCTTGCTCTTTTCTCAGGGCTCAAATAAAATTCGGTATTATCAAAAGGTTGAGTAACTTGTCCAAGATCAAGCAGCCAGTAAGTGGCCCAGCTGGATTCAGACCCAGCCTGACTGGTACAATCTGTTCTGGATTTGTGGCCAGAACATCAGTTTCTGTAAAAGGAGGAATTGGATGCCATTCAGGCAGGAAAAGCTAGGCAAAGGGAAGACTCCAGAGAGCAAGATCCAGACTTAGATATCCTGTGAGCCTGGGTGGAATCAAGGAGTCGGATTCTAATTAAATAGTTCTTGGATCACTATTTGAGAAATGCAACAAACCAGGGTCCAGGACAAGGGGCCCAGGCTAAGAGAGTCCCCAGGCCTCCTATGGCAAGAACAACCAGGAACTCGTATCAGCCCCAGGCTGTAGCTGACTCTGCTCTCCTCCAACCTTAGACACCCCTTGGGGCTTAGACAGACAGGTGGGCAGATATGCAGGGAGCCAGAGAGGCCTGCTCCACTTCTGAGCTCCCAAGGTGATCCAAGTGGCTAATTGGCAGAGCAGCTAGAATGCTTCATGTTAATTAGCCATTATGCTCTTGGACTCATTAAGCAAGTTCAAGGAGCTTTATTGCTTTGTTGACTGAAGGTTAAAATGAAAATGAGCTTTTTACGCTTGTGCAGCTTAATAATTAAAAGAGAGAGAGATAGTTCTGTGCTTTCTAATGCACAGGGCCTCAGATACATTTTCCCGAGGGTTGTTAATGCCAGTATCTTCTCATTTAAAAACTATTGAGCACCCACAATGTGCTAGCGATTGGTAGAGAATGCTCAGTGACTAAAACAGATAAATATCCCCCCCACTTTTGAAACTTACAATCTAGCGACAATAAACACAATAAATGCATACATTATGGGGAATGATAGGATATGATATGCGCTTTAAAAATTAGAGCAAGGTAAGGGGGCTTACAAGTGCTGGGGTGGGGTGCTGCAATTTAAACAGGGTGGTCAGTTGAGAAGTTAATAAGCGAGCAATGGTTTGAAGGTGAGAGAATGAGCCTTTCCAATACCTGGGAAAGGGCATTTTGGATGGAGGAGCTAGTGCAAAGGCCCTGAGGTAGAAAGATGCCTGGTGTGCTCAGAAACAGCAAAAAGGTCTGGGTGGTCCAAAGTATAAGAGGGGGAGCATAATAGAGATGTCAGAGAAGTGACAGGGCCAGATGGAGTAGGATCGTAGAGGCCTTTAGGAGGACTTTTGCTTTTATTTTGACTAAAATGGGGACTAGAACATTTGTTATCATATTACTAACATTATTGTTCTTATTCACCTACTCTTGGAGGAAGAGACTTGGTCCTACCAGAGTCACAGGGGATTCAGGACACCAACCGGGCGTAAGAATGCCCATGTCCAGATGTCACTCCATGGCAGCAGTCAGAAAAGATGGGGATGGGGCAAAGGCATCAGTGTCATGGTGAAATTGAAGGAACAAACAGAAGAAGCCAGAATTATAGGACTTGATTTAACTCTCTTGACTTCTGAGACGCCTTCACTTGACTCATCTCCCAGTGAGAGCTGGGGACTCTTTTCATTGACTCAGAACACATCTTGGGCTTGTCTCATTACAGCACTGATACATTCTATTATACTTGTCTGCCTGTCTGTCAACCTTCCCTCATAATCTCAGCTCCTTGAAGTTAGGGTCCCTGTGTCATTTATTGTCCTTTTTTCCCCAAGTGTCAAACTCAATTCTGGCATATAGTGTCTACTCAGTGAATGATAAATGAGCGAATAATAACATTTGTTGAGTGTTCCCTATGTGCTGGGCATTGTCTTTGCATCTTATATGCATTAACCCATTCAATTCTCCCTGAAACTCTCAGAAATAAAGACTATTACTATCCCACTTTAGCAATGAGTAAATTAAGTTTCAGAGAGGTTAAGCAACTTGTCCAAGGTTGCTTTATAAGTGATGAAAGTGCCATTTCAACCTAGGCAGTTGGGGTTCAGAGTCTGTGCTATTGACCATTACAAGATAAATGGATAGATGGATGGATGGATGGGACATGTCAAAATTATAATACAGAGTTTGAATCAGTGCTCCCAGAAGGGAGCAAGGATGGGAGAAATATTAAAATTTATATTTACTCATTGTTAACTTGATAGTAGTAGTGAACAAAACCCCAGGGGGCCAAAAGTACCTGTGTGCTGTTGAAAGAAAAAGAAGGAGGAATGTGGAATGGATAAAAAGGCAATAACCCACCTGGGCTATTACCAGGTGCACTAACATCCCTAGCTTTGGCCCCCTTGGCTCACTAGGAAGGTCATCCCCAGGTTCTGGGACTGCCAAGTTTGATGGCCAACGCTGCTGGAGTGGGGGTAGAAGTGGGAGATTGTACCATGAAGTGTTCTCAAATGAAGTGAGGTGTTTTTGGTTTTGTTTTTAGCTTTTATTTTTTGAAGTGTAATTCACCTACAATGATATACACCACTTTTAAGTGTTGTAGTTCAATGAGCTTTTACAGAGAAGGTGAAATTTTGGGTACAGTCCTGGAGGAGTGAGCAAGAAGTTAAATGTCAGGAATGCACAGCACATGCAGGTGCACAGAACACTCAAAGAGTATGAGGTCTCTTGTGGCTGTGGTTTGTCCTGAGAAAAACATGCTGTTTGGGTATGGCAAGTAGATAAGGACGGATAAAAGTCCAAAGCAAAGAGAAGTCTGCCACATGTCAGAGGGAGGACACTAGTTTATAGTGCAGAGTTTTCACGTTGTCATTTGTTATGAGTTGCTATTTTTCTGTCTAAAACCTTCAATAAGAAGGCCTCTGCCTTTTGCTTTCTCTTTGGAATTCATTGATTCTTTCAATTTTATTTTCTTTATTTATGTCCTGTGGTGCTATTTCACATTCAAACAGCTGCAGGTGATGTTGCTTTCCTTCCCCCAATCCAAGCTACTGCATTGACCCCTACATATCCAACTGAGTAGTGATGGGAAAGCCATTTATTCTTGAGGATGTAGATATGAGCATCTGCTCCATTTGGGACCCCTATCTTTGGGCTGTGAATAAGAACACAATTCAAAAGTTATGAGAAAGCAGGGCATCTATAATATAAACATATAAGCCCCCAAATGGAGAAGACATGTCAGATACAATGAGAGCTGAGAAATTAACTGGCCATGGTTCAGTTACTCAATACACAGGCAACTAGTGCTTTCTGTCTGCTTGGCATGCCTTCTCTTTCTTCCCATCTTTACTCAGATGACATCTTGTCTCCCTGAGACCTTTTTTGGGCATACTATCTAAAAGTTCCCTCCCCAAATAAACATTTCCTATGAACACTTCTGATATGGTTTGGATCTGTGTCTGCACACAAATCTCATGTTCAATTGTAATCCCCAAGTTGGAGGTGAGGCCTCATGGGAGACGACGGGATCATGGGTACAGTCTCTAATGGTTTAGCACCATCCCCCTAGTGCTATTCTCATAACAGAGTTCTCATAAGATCTGGCTGTTTAAGAGTACTTGGCACCCTCCCCTTCTTTCTCCCCTTCCTGCTCTGGTCATGTAAGAAGAAGGCCTGCCTCCCCTTTGTCTTCTGCCATGATTGAAAATTTCCTAACACTAACCATGCACGGTGGCTCATGCCTGTAATCCCAGCACTTTGGGAGGCCAAGGTGGGCAGATCATGAGGTCAGAAGATTGAGACCATCCTGGCTAACACAGTGAAACCCGATCTCTACTAAAATACAAAAAAATAGCGGGGCGTGGTGGCGGGCACCTGTAGTCTCAGGTGCTCGGGAGGCTGAGGTAGTAGAATGGCATGAACCCGGTAGGCAGAGGTTGCAGTGAGCTGAGATCACGCCACTACACTCCAGCCTGGGTGATGGAGCAAGACTCCGTCTCAAAAGAAAAAGGAAAAAAAGAAAATTTCCCAACACCTCCCCAGAAAACATCATGCTTCCTGTACAGCCTGCAGAACTGTGAGCCAATCAAACCTCTTTTCTTTGTAAATTACCCAGTCTCAGTTATTTCTTTATAGCAGTGTGACAATGGACTATTACAGAAAATTGGTATTAAGAAGTGGGACATTGCTATAAAGATATCTGAAAATGTGGAAGCAACTTTGGAATTGGGTAACATTACAAGCAGAGATTGGAGGAGTGTGGAGGACTCAGAAAAACACAGGAAGATGAGGAAAAGTGTGTTGTGACCAAAATGCTTATAGTGATATAGACAATAAAGTCCAGGCTGAGGAGGCCTCAGATGGAAATGACGAACTTATTGGGAACTGAAGCAAAGGAAATTTTTGTTATGCATTAGCAAAGAACCTTGAGGCAGTGTGCCCCTGCTCTAGGGATCTGTGAGCTTTCAACTTGAGAGTGATGATATAGGGTATCTGGTGGAACAAATTTCCAAGCAGCAGGGCATTCAAGATGTGGCCTGGCTGCTTCTAACAGTGCATGTTCATATGCGATGAGCAAAGAAATGACCTGAAACTTGAACTTATATGTAAAAGGGAAGCAGAGTGTACAAGTTTAGAACATTTGCAGCCTGGCCATCTGGTAGAAAAGAAAGGGCCATTTTCAGTGGAGGAATTAAAGCCAGCTGTAGATATTTGCATAAGTAAAGAGGAGCCAAATGCTGATAGCCAAGAAAATGGGAAAAGGGCCTCCAAGGCATTTCAGAGATCTTTGAGGCAGCTCCTCCCATTACAGGCCTGGAGGTCTATGGGGGAAATGGCTTCATGGGCAGGCCCCAGGACCCCTTGCTCTTTTTGCAGCCTTAGGACACTGCTGCCTGCATCTGAGCTGCTCTAGCTCCAGCTGTGGCTAAAAGGGCTCTAGTTACAGCTTGGGCTGTTGCTTCAGAGGTTGCAAGCTGTAAACCTTGGTGACTTCCACACGGTGTTAAGGTTGCAGGTGTGCAGAGGTCAAGAGTTGAGGCTTGGGAGCCTCCACCTAGATTTCAGAAGATGTATGGAAAAGCCTGGAAGTCCAGGCAGAGGCCTGTTGCAGGGGTGGAGCCCTCATGGAGAACCTCTATTAAGGCAAAGCAGATGGGAAATGGGTTGGAGTATTCACACAGAATCCCAATTGGGTCACTGCCTAGTGGAGCTGTGAGAAGAGGGCCACCTTCCTCCAGACCCCAGAATGGTAGATCCATCAGCAGCTTGCACCCTGCAACTGGAAAAGCTGCAGGCATTCAATGCAAGCCCTTGACAGCAGCTGTGGGGCAGAGCCTTGCAGAGCCACAGGGGCAAGCTGCTCAAGGCCTTGGTAACCCACCCTTCATACCAGTGTGCCCTGGATGTGAGACATGGAGTCAAAAGACTTTATTTTGGAGTTTTAAGATTTAATGCCTGCAATGCTGGATTTTGGACTTGCATGGGGCCTAAACCCCTTTTCTTTGGCAGATTTCTCCCTTCTGGAATGGGAATATTTACCCAATGCCTATACCCTCCATTGCATCTTGGGAGTTATTAACTTATTTTTGATTTTATAGGCTCATAAGTGGAAGGAAATAGTCTTATCTCAGATGGGACTTTGGACTTTTGAGTTAATGCTGGAATGAGTTAAGACTTTGGGGGACTATTGGGAAGGCATGATTGTATTTCATAATGTGAGAAGGACACGAGATTTGGAGGAGTTAGGGGTAAAATAATATGTTTGGATCTATGTCCTCACCCAAATCTCATGTTCAATTGTAATCCCCAATGTTAGAGGTGGGGCCTGATGGGAGGTGATTAAATCATGGGGGTGGTTTTTAATAGTTTAGCACTGTCTTCCTAGTGCTGTTCTTATGATAGAGTTCTCATAAGATCTGGTCGTTTAAAAGTGTGTATTACCTTCCCCTTGTCTCTCTTCTTCCTGTTCTGGCCATGTAAGAGATGCCTGCCTCACCTTCACCTTCTGCCATATTTGCAAGTTTCCTGAGACCTCCCCAGAAGCTGAGCAGAAGTCATAATGCTTCCTGCACAGCCTGTAGGAACCATGAACCAATTATACCTCTTTTCTTAGTAAATTGCCCAGTCTCAGATGTCTCTTCATAGCTGTGCAAAGACAGACTAATATATCTTCTTTACTTAGTTTTTTTCCTTAACACTTGTCACAATCTAGCAGAGCATATATTTCACTTATTTATCTTATTCATTGTCTTCACCACCAAAATGCAAGCTCTGAGGAGACAGAGGTCTTTTTTCACTGCTGTTTCTCTCATATCTAAATTATAGCAGGTACTTAAAAAATATTTGTTGAATGAATGGATTATGCTAGGTTCTGTTAGGAACAAAGAGGCTTTGAAATCAAGAAACATCATTCATTGGTGCACATAAGGCCCTCAATTCAAATACCATTAAAAAGAAATGAATAAATCAAGGCAAACGTTTCCACGTCAATAGCAGAAACCCAAAGAGCTTACCTGAATCTAATTAACCACCTTATAAATTTAACAACCTTGAAATTCCTTAACATTTCTTTAAAAGGAACAGATTATTTAGCAGCTTCCTTTTTAAAAGCAAGGAATATAATTATAGCTACATAGACTTCAGAAGGGTAAAGGATTTACAAGTCATATTTGCATGTTTTTAGGAAAATTCTGGTTTTTGCATGTCTGAAGAAATGAACAATTGGGACATTCAAAACAATTAAACCAAGGATGCAGATAACTACATTTAATATTATGATCTTACTTACTGGGAAGTTGTGTGCAGATTTAATTTCATTGACTTACGGGAGCTTTCAAAATTCGATTTTCCAGTTATTTTATCTTTGACTGAACTCTGAGTTTTTAGTGATTAATTAAATTTGTTTTTTTGTTTTTTTTTTGCCACCTAAATTTTAACAAAATATTCCATCAGACAAGTAGATTGTGGCAAGTGTTATTTAGGTTTTTTTAAATAAGTTTTTATTCATTGGAAAGGCTCACAAGTCTTTTTTTTTTCTGAGATAAAATAACATTTAAGAGAAAGTCACATATTTGAGTTTTTCATGCTAAAAGGTTTCAAAATGAAAAGTTTAGGCTAAGCACAGTAGCACACACCTGTAATCCCAGCACTTTGAGAGGGTAAGGCAGGAGGATTGCTTGAGCCCAGGAGTTCGAGATAAGCCTGGGCAACATATTCAGACCCTGTCTCTACAAGTAGTACAAAAATTAGCCATGCATGGTGGTACGTGCCTGTAGCCCTGGCTACTTGGGAGGCTGAGGTGAGAGGATCAGTTGAGCCCAGGAGATTGAGGCTACAATGAACCAAGCTTGCACCACTGCACTCCAGCCTAGAGAACAGACAGAGAGAGGTGGCGGGGGGCAGGGAGAGAGAGAGAGAGAGAGAGAGAGAGAGACTCTGTCTCTAAATAAATAAAATAAAATAAAATGTAAAGTTTATGAAGCATTAGTATCTTTCACCACTTGCATTTACATTGGATATTGACTGACTTGCTGTTTTATCTCTCAATATCAAATCAGAAAACCCTCTGCTACAGTTTGAGGAAAAGTCTTCAAATGTTCAACTTCTGTGTTTTTCTGCACTGAAATTGCATAGATGAGTGGCTTTTTAAATGTAGTTCAGGATTCACAAAGTGGTCCACATGGAATTCTGGGGAATGGTGCATGTTGGGGGCCCCTGCAGCATTAACGTTTCTGGTATGGATTAACAGACATGAAAGGCACTTAATTTAAACATTTAAGTTCATTCATTCATTCAATAACTGTTATATTGAGTACTTACTAAATGCCAAGCACAATGCTGGTTGTGGGATTATAGCTGTGAACAAAACAGACGTGGACTGGCTCTCATGGAGTTTACTTTCTAGTCGGGAGAAAGATACCAAACAGGCAAATAAATGAGCAACATAGTTTTAAATATATGACTTATATTCTACACAAAATAAAACAAATAAAGTGGTGTGATATGATAAGAGTAATGGGGTGGGGTGGGAGAGATTGGGTGCTTAGGGACAGCCTCTCTGAGAAGGTGACGTGTGCTAAGACCTGAATGATAAGAATAAAATTAGTCCCAAAAGATGGATTGAGATGAACTGTTGATCTCAGCTTTTCATGCCTGGAAAATTGTAATCAATTATCAAACTTACTTTTCATTCTTCCCCACATGCACCTGCTGCCCCAGCCAGGCATGTGTCAAGAGTGATAACCTTCACCTCACCCCTCCATGGAGGTGACACATTCTTCAAAAGCCAAATGTCTTGATGCCTTCTTTGTCATAAATCTTACTGTTTCTTAAATAAGAGTAAAGGGCAGGGGGAGGCCATTTTTATGGCATATCTTGGCTTCTGGGGAAAACCATCCACCTATTCCATGCACCTTTAGCCTGGGGAAAAGGGAATACAGTGTTCTGTGAGGAAGACTTCAGCAAAGGTCTAAAACATGAAGGTGAGTTTTTGAACTCCAGTGTTCAGCTGACTGGGGCACCAATCTGCGAACTGACAATAGTTATTTAGCGTTCTGTATGCATGCATTGAGATCCAATTAAACCCTTTAGGAAGATTCCTTCGCTTATTTCCAGTGGAACATCTTGCAGCAGGAACCTGAGGCTCTGTGTGGAGGCTAGGGAGGAATGCTCCTGCATCTGCCACCTGGATCTTAAGCCACCCTGTCACTGAGTTTCAAGACCCTTCTAACAGTAAGTGCCTCCTGTGCCATGTGATATGGTTTGGCTGTGTCCCCACCCAAATCTCACCTTGAATTGTAATAATCCCCACGTATCAAGGCAGGTGGAGATCATTGAATCATGGGGGCGGTTTCACCCATACCGTTCTCGTGGTAGTGAATAAGTCTCATGAGATCTGATGGTTTTATAAAGGAGAGTTGCCTTGCACATGCTGTCTTGCCTACTGCCATGTAAGACGTGACTTTGCTCCTCATTCACCTTCTACTATGATTGTGAGGCCTCCCCAGCCATGTGGAACTGTGAGTCAATTGAACCTTTTTCCTTTATAAATTACCCAGTCTTGGGGCCAGGCACAGTGGCTCATGCCTGTAATCCCAGCACTCTGGGAGGCCGAGGCGGGCAGATCACGAGGTCAGGAGATTGAGACCATCCTGGTTAACACGGTAAAACCCTGTCTCTACTAAAAATACAAAAAATTAGCCGGGTGTGGTGGTGGGAGCCTGTAGTCCCAGCTACTAGGGAGGTGGAGGCAGGAGAATGGCATGAACCCGGGAGGCGGAGCTTGCAGTGAGCCGAGATCGCCCCACTGCACTCCAGCCTGGACGACAGAGTGAGACTCTGCCTCAAAAAAATAAATAAATAAATAAATTACCCAGTCCTGGTATGTCTTTATTAGTAGCATGAGAATAGATTAATACAACATGCTTCTCCTGCCTCTAAGCCTGTGGACTCAGTTATTCTAGAATGCTCAAGCCTTTCCAATGGGCCCGTGCAAATGTTGCCTGTCATTCAAAGCTATCTCCTCCCTAAAGTCTTTCTTAGTGACTCTGACTTCTCACAGGCCCTGTTGTGGTCAGCATAATCTTTTCCTTGGCTATGACTTGGTAGATCTGCATTCTTTTAAACTGTGCTCCCAGAGACTATGATGATCAGCCTGGTCCAGGAACTTACTTTCCATCTGAAGGAGATTCAAAGGGAAAGAGAAAGAGAGTGGCCAAACAGGTAGAGACAGGACTGATCCTCTGCTTTCTACAGTTCTTGGGTAACTTCAGAGACAGGCCTTCCTAATTTGGATCAAACTGGTCTTTCTGGTTCAAGGTCACAGGTCATAGTATGGAAGCTTCTTAAACTTTAGGAGCAGAAGAATCACTTAGGAGGCTTATAAACAAATGCAAATTTCTGGAGGTCAGCCCCAGAGGTTCTCCTTCAGTAAATCTGGTGAGTCCTGGGAATCTGCATGTGTACAAGCACCTTGGGTAACTGAGGTATTGCTTATCTGTGAACATTTTGTAAAACACTTGCATAATGAAGAGCAAGGAACCATTGCCCACCTCTGCCTCTTCTGTGTAGGGGGGTCCTCTATTTTAAGACAGGATCCTAAAATTCTAGTTTATCCAACAAACATTTACTTAATCCAGTGTCATACTAGGCATACAGATTAGGCCATAAAAATATTTGGGATATACCTATACCAAAAAGGTATTAGTTGCTTATCTGAAATTCAAATTTAACTAGGCATTTTGTATTTCACTTGGCATTGCCAGGTGGGGCTGGGAGGAGTTGCTGCAATTTGGGTCCTCTGGAAAGCAGGCTGAGATGGAATTCACTGTTCAGGATGTTTATTAGGAAGCACCATTGAAATTAACACATGTGGAAGAGAGACGGAAGCTGGATCAGGCTGAGAAAGAAGGCCAACTGAGATTCAGGCCCAGCATCGTTGACCAATCCAACAAGTGGCTGTGAGCCAAAAAGCATCAGAATTGCTCTGCAATGGACTGAAATGGCTGGGACATTATACGCCAGCTTTCATCCATCACTGAGTGCAAGCCATCCCAGGAAGAGTATAACCCTAGGCAAGGCGGCTCTTTGCAGCTGAGGTGGGAGCTGAAGGGGCAGCAGCACTCTTAGCAGCCAGATAAGTCCTTCTTTGAGTGGGGATCCCTCTTCTTTGAAGGTAGTGAATCTTAGCCGGTTGCAATGGCTCATGCCTGTAGTCACAGCACTTTGGGGTGCCGAGGTGGGTAGATCACTTGAGGTCAGGAGTTCGAGAACAGCTTGGCCAACATTGTGAATCTATCTCTATTAAAAATACACACACAAAAATATAAAAATTAGCTGGGCGTGGTGGTGGACGCCTGTAATCCTAGCTACTGTGGAGGCTGAGGCAAGAGAATCACTTGAACCCAGGAGGCAGAGGCTGCAGTGAGCTGAGATTGTGCCACTGCACTCCAGCCTGGGTAACAGAACAAAAGTTTTTCTCAACACACACACACACCACAAAAACGTAGTGAATCTCTGTGGCCCCTACGAGAGTCTGAGAGCTAGCTATGAAGTCAGTGTGGGTTCCAGCCATTAAAAATTAATGTGATCTTATTTTGTACTTGAGAGATCATAATGCCTGGATATAGTGGTTACATTGATTCAGCCAGAAGCCTCTGGCCTACAATAGTATATCACCACTGGCTTTTTTGAGCTACTTCACAGTGTGATATTTTTGTGGACACCAACTTTCAAACCTCCACAACCCAGAAAATAGAATTCTCCAAAGTGAATGAGTGATTCATGGTGGAACTTCTCAGGGTTTAAGAAACAGAGCTGATGGAAAGCTGTGACAACCAGCTAATCATGAGGTGATCAACGGCTTTGATTCCAACAGTAGACTGTGACCAGGACAGTTTACCTTACACTGTCTCAGGGTTGCTCTATTTCCCATTCTTCATCCACTTATTCAGCCAACTAGTACTAATTGACCTTTGGGCACAGAAATAAGAGCTCTTATTCCTCACATATAGAATTCCTGAAAGCTTCCTATTATTCGTAGGACAGCTTGAGCGAAGATGGAAAAAGTTGTTCTTGGTACCTAATATGTTTAGGTATTTCACTTTTTCATATCTTCCAATGCCTCATTTGCCTTTCTTTGAAGCATCACAGCATCTCTTTCCTCTACATCAATAATTTATATATTTTAAAAAACTGCACTGGTTTCCATAGCAACTTCAAAGGTTAACAGCTCATCTAGGCCAGGAGGATCTTCAGAAACTGTTTATGATCAAATCACCAGGTCTTCTACAAAAAAAAAAAGCCAGCCACTTAAAACATTTGAAAGCTAACACTGTGGGAGAATACCTCCCCCCAAAATATGGGCACACACACACACACACACACACACACAGAGAAAGAGAGTGACCTGATGGTGTACTGTGGGATTTGGTGCATTCTGGCATCTTTTTACAGTGTGGGAATGGGGCACAATTCCCTTAGTGATGTAGGCACAACACTATGCTGGGGGATGTGGGACTGGAGAAAAGGAATGCACCCTAGCAAAAATGAGAATAATATTTTCCTGCTATAAAGTTTCAGGGGGACCTCTTGGGTGCCCAGGGCTGGAGTTTCTCATCTTTGTCAAATGTTGGAAAAATGCTTAAGATTCGATTATCATATTTATGATTTTGTAGAGGAAGAATACAGGCTTAGAGAAAAATGGTACTTCAGAGAGCAAAGGCCAGAAGAACAGAAAGTAGAGAGAAGGTGGGTGGCCATGAAAATGTACCATGCAGGTCTCCTACTGTGAAGAGCAAAATTGCCTGACTGGCCCCAGATGCTGCCTCTGGATTCAGCACCACAATGTGCTGAGTCACACTCCCCAGGGGCTGATCCCTGGGATGGCTGAGCATAGCAGAGGCACTAAGACAAGCCCATTCCAGCAAGAGGCATGTGGCTCTGACTCAAGGACTGTGGTCTGAGACGCTTCCTCCCCAGTCCTCCTTCCTGTCCAGTTTCTTTCCACGGGAGTCAGCCTGCATCACAGTCTGAAACTCGTCCAGCCTTCTCCCTTCCTCAAGAATTCTCTTGTGTGTCTAATTCCTCAAAAACATCTGCTTCTAGTGAACCCAAACTAGGACAGATACAATTTGAAATGAACAAAACACAGAGAAGAGTCAAGATGCATTTTGAACATGCTGGTCAAAGTCATCTTGGTCTTTAAAGGAGTGAAGAATGAAGTGAGTCTTGTGGTTCATTAAGAATTCAGCCGAATGGATGCTCAGCACCTTGGGCAGGCAACTGTGTGCAGTCCATGTGCTCATGATCAGACTTGAACAACTGCTCCTTAAATTCAATGGATGTTGACACATAATGTTAGAGACCAAACTTTATGGAGCAGAAGGAAAACAAAATGCCAAACTTCTTTTTTTTTTTGAGACCAAGTCTCGCTCTGTCACCCAGGCTGGAGTGCAGTGGCGTGATCTTGGCTTACTGCAACCTCCACCTCCTGGGTTCAAGCGATTCTCCTGCCTCAGCCTCCCCAGTAGCTGGGATTACAGGCATGTGCCACCACACCTGGCTTAATTTTTTTGTGTTTTTAGTAAAGATGGGGTTTCACCATGTTGGTCAGGCTGGTCTCGATCTCCTGACCTCATGACCCACCCACCTCGGCTCCGAAAGTGCTGGGATTACAGGCGTGAGCTACTGCGGCTGGCCACAAAATGCCAAACTTCTTTAAAGGAATAGCTTGAGCGTGATTCTCTTCATTGGTCTCTGCATAACATTATAGTTTGTATAATATAGAACTGTATTAGAAAACTGGATTTTCTTCCACAAATATCCCGGTATGTCTTCATTTTCCCTCTCTTTCACCCCTGTGATCACGAATCACCTGAAGCCCTCATCATTCATTACCAGACTTAACTTCAACAGCCTCCTGTTGGTCTTCCTGCCTCCTTCCTCCAAGCTCCTGGGACTGGAGAGTTGATTTTTCTAAACCACAGATTTGATTATATCAACCCTATGCTTAAAACCCTCCAGAGACTGCTTATTTCTTTCCAAATAAAACTGAACTCTTTAATTTGGCTTATGAGACCTTCAGTGAGGCAGGTGACACCCTCTGGGTTTCACTCTCTTTACTCCTCAGCCAGACACAGGAGTTTCTTGGAATCTTAAGAGCCCTTCCCTACAGTAGCTTGGCATACCCTGATTAAGTCCAGAGAGAGAAACACATGTCTCAGAGAGAACTGCGGGTGTTACTTTTGGCACGTTGGGTATATTAGAATCATATATATATATTAGAAACCTGACCATATTTTTGAGTGACTGATACCAATTTTGAGTGACTGATACACCATGGGATCTTTCCATTAATAAATTTGGGTCTTTTTTTTCTTCCTGGAAAATTTTCTTAAATTATACTTTTTTAACATCAAGTTTGTTGTTGTTGTTGTTGTTGTTTTGAGACAAGTTCTTGCTCTGTGGCCCAGGCTTGTGCAGTGGCGTGATCTCAGCTCACTGCAACCCCCACCTCCTGGATTCAAGTAATTCTCCTGCTTCAGCCTCCAGAGTAGCTGGGATTACAGGCACATGCCACCACACCCAGCTAATTTTTCTACTTTTCGTAGAGGTGGGGTTTCTCCATGTTGGCCAGGTTGATCTGGAACTCCTGACCTCAGGTGATCCACCTGCCTCAGCCTCCCAAAGGGCTGGGATTATAGGCGTGAGCCACCGCACCCAGCCAACATCAACTTTTTGAAGTTTAACTCACATATATAAATATGTATCAATTTTAAATATACAATTTAATAACAATAATTTATTATTATTTTTTGAGACGGAGTCTCGCTCCATCGCCTAGGCTGGAGTGTAGTGGCATGATCTCGGCTCACTGCAACCTCTGCCTCCTGGGCTTAAACAGTTCCACCACCTCAGCCTCTCAAGTAGCTGGGATTACAGGGGCATGTCACCACGCCCGGCTAATTTTTGTATTTTAGTAGAGATGGGGTTTCACCATGTTGGCCAGGCTGGTCTTGAATTCCTGACCTCAAGTGACCTGCCTGCCTCAGCCTCCCAAAGTGCTGGGATTACAGGTGTGAGCCAGTGTGCCTGGCCCAGTTTAATAAATTTTAAAAACGTATACGTTCATGTTACCATTACCACCAAGATATAGATTCCATTATCTAAAAAATGTCCCTCCTGGCCCTTTGTAATCATTCCCCCTACCCAAACAATCACTGACTGAGCAGCTTTCTGCTGCTGTAAATAAGATTTACCTTTTGTCGAATTTCATACAATAAGTACTCTTTTGTGTCTGGCATCTCTGACTTAGAATAATATTTTGAGGTTTATCCTTGCTGCTGCGTTGCTGGGTCAATTGTTTGTTACTTTTATTACTGAGTGTGTGCCACAATGTGTATCCTTTTACTTTTGATAGACATTAGGTTATTTCTGGATTTTGCTGTTATAAGTAAAACTGCTATAAACATGTGTATACAAGCCTTCGTGTAGACACGTTTTTATGTTTATCAAGTAAAACGTGGGAATGTACTTGCTCTATTGTATGATAACTGTGGGTTCAACCTTATAAGAAGCAGACAAATTATTTTCCAAAGTGGTTGTAACATTTTGCCTTCTCGACAGCAACATATGAGAGTTTCAGTTGCTTCATATCCTGGCCAATCCTTAGTATCGTCAGTTTTGATAATTTTGGCCATTCTAGTGAGTGTATATTGGCATCTCATTGTGGTTTTACTTTACAACTCCTTGATGACCAACAAGGTTGAGCATCTTTCCATGTGTATAATGGACATTCATTATCACCTTTTGCAAAGTATTTAAACATAGCCAATGTTAAAAATTGGGTAGTTTGTCTTATTACTGAGTATTTCTTTATATATTATGTATACAAGTTTTTGGTCCTACGTATGTGTTATAAATATTTTCTCTCATCATGTGGCCTATTTCATTATTAATGGTATATTTGAAAGAGAGAAGTCTACAATTTTGATGAAGTTCAATTTATCGTTTTCTTTTTTGGTGTGTTTCATGCCCAATCTAAGAAATCTGTTTGTTTTTTGTTTTGTTTTGTTTTTGAGACAAGGTCTCACTCTGTCGCCCAGGCTGGAATGCAGTGGCACGATCGTGGCTCACAGCAGCCTTGACCTCCCAAATGAGGCAGTCCTCCCACCTCAGCCCCCTGAGTGGCTGAGACTCTAGGCATGAGCCACCACACCCGGCTAATTTTTGTATTTTTTGTAGAGATGGGGTTTCGCTATGTTGCACATGGCTGGTCTTGAACTCCTGGGTTCAAGTGATCCACCTGTCTTGGCCTCCCAAAGTGCTGGGATTACAGGTGTGAGCCAATGTGCCCAGCCAAGAAATCTTTGCTTATCCCAGATCAGAAATATTTTCTGTTATGTTTTCTTCTATAAGTTTTATATATTTAAATATTATGTTTAGGTTTATGTTTCATTTTAAATAATAAATTTTTGTGTATGATATAAAGTAAGAGTTGAGGTTCATTCTTTTCATGTGGATATTCAGTTATTCCAGCATTATTTGTTGAAAAGACTACTCTTTCTTCATTGAATTGCCTTGGTTCCTTTATAACAAAGTAATTGACCATATGAATGTGGGTCTATTTTAGGTCTTTCTACTCTGTTCCATTACTGTATATGTAAATTCTTATGCAAATAACACTCTTTCTTGAGTACTGTTCATTTTATAGTAAGTCTTGAAATCAAGCAGTACAAATCCTCCAACTTTGTTTTTTTCCTCAAAGCTGTTTTGACTCTTCTAGATTCTTTGCATTTCAGTATAAATTTTAGAAACAGCGTATTAGTTTCTACAGTAAAGTTTGTTGGGAATTTGATGAGTCAAATCTGTTGATCAATTTGGGGAGAATTGACATCTTAACAATATTGAATCTTCCAGTACATGAACATAGTCTATTTCTCCATTTTAGATTATAGGCTTAAATGTGAGTTTTATTCCATTGTTTTATATGTCTTCTTCAGGGGTTCGAGTGATCTGTATCTTTCATTTTCTTTGTTTATCTTCCATTTCAACCACTTTCTCTCTGAACCCTTTTGCTTCTATTTTTAGTTCATTTTTATTTTCTTGTTCATCTTCCTCTCTTCAACCTTCTTTCTTAACTTTTCATTTCAGTCTACTTTCCATTGGGTGTTTTGTAACTTGGCCTTTATTCCTAAGATAATTTTGTCTTTTTCTTCCCTGAGTTGAATCAATCAATCAATTTAAAAAATATGTACTTCTCTGTTGTTTTGTTCATTTCTGTTCTTGGTTTGCAAATATCTGATTCAAGGTGGTTTTTTATATTTCCAAATGTTTGAAGATATCAATTCCGTTTAAAATTTTGTGTTTTGTTGTTGCTTTGTGGTTCTTTTTTGAAAGAATTTCATCAGCTAAAGGCTTTGGTTCTGATTTTTTTTTTTTTTTTTTTGAGATGGAGTCTCGCTCTGTCACCCAGGCTGGAGTGCAGTGGTGCCATCTCAGCTCGCTGAAACCTCCACATCTCTTGTTCAAGTGATTTTTGGGCCTCAGCCTCCCAGGTAGCTGGGATTACAGGTGTGTGTCACCATGCCCAGCTGATTTATATATTTTTAGCAGAGACAGGGTTTCACCAAGTTGGTCAGGGTGGTCTCGAACTCCTGACCTCAAATAATCTGCCCGCCTTGGCCTCCCAAAGTACTGGGATTACAGGCACGAGCCACCGTGCCTGGCCCTGATTCTAATTTTTATTCCCCCTTAAAGTAGCTTTACATGGATTTAGGATGCTTCATTTCATTGCATTGTATTTCATGAAGTTAGAGTAATTTACCATTTCTAGTTCAAGATCACCCTCTTCTGTCAGTGTAGTGAAGTGCAGTTCCTTTAAGGGATGGCTATCTTGTTTTTTAAAGTTGTGGGATGAATAATTTTCTGTTTTTTTTTTTATTACTTGCCTATTCCAGTTTTATAATGTCCTATTTTGATTTTATTGATGTTATCTTCTTTTATTTCCCTGAAAATTTTGAACAGATTCATTTCAAAGTTCTTTTTAGATTCTTCTGTCACTTTAGAATGTAGATATTTGATTTGTGATGACCTTTCAATGTGCTGTGTCTTTTAACTTTTGCTGGAAAGTTCATATTGTGTGAGAATTTTCTCCCACACTTCCCTAGCCTGTGAGGCAGTTTCTTGGCTCCCTTAGCCTTGATCTCATAGGTTGACTAGACTCAACCTATGCCATATGTTTGCAGCTCAACTCAGAGCTGCTCATTTCTGGGGTGAAAATTCTCCACAATCTACATGGTACAGACCGGTGTAAAGACCCACTCAGAATCCCTAAGTTGAAACCACCTTTGCAAAGATAACGACAATAAGAGAAATCTGACATGGCTGACTCCATCTTGCTTCTAACCTCACAGATTGGCTGTCTTCACTCAATCCTGGGCATAGGACAAGCTGACATATTTTTACTTTTAACCAAATTAAAATTTATAGTTTAACTTAGAAGCAAGGATGATAATAGTTTCTCCCTGAAATGAATCCTCTCCTTGTTGGAGCCACGGGGCGGGCTGAAACTACTTTCACAAGACTAATGAAAGGCCATAAGATTCGGATTATGGGAGGGGCCTGAATTCTGCTAAAATGTGGATATAGTTTTTATGATCCCTTACTTCTCAGGAATCGTGTGGCCAGAGGTCACAAGATTTATGACTTCCCTAATTTCTCATACAGATAATATCACTATTTTAGAACTTAAGATTGCTCTTTTGAGATATTTTTCAGACTGACTCCACCCGGACTCATGACTCATAACTCAACTGTTCCTGTGCCCTCCTCTCCCACCAAGAGGTGGACTCAGTGCACACATGGCAACCATTTTCCACACCCCTGTGATTGCATTGCCAACCAATCAGCAGCACCCGTTCTCTATCCCCTACCCAGCAAACTATCCTTGAAAAACCCTAACCTATGAGCCTTTGGGGAGACTGATTTAAGTAATAATTCTATTTACCCTATGACCAGTCTCACATCAATTAAACTACTGCAATACCATGATCTTGGTGAACTGGTTTTGTCTGTGCAGAGGATGAGACGAACCCATCAGGCAATTACAGAGTTGTTGTAAAGATTATTTTAAGCTGAAGACATTTGGGACTCAATAGATGCAGAAAAAGACTTTCTTGGAGCTTTCCTAATCTGACGAAAAACAGCAACTTTGGGAAATGAGACTACCATAAATCCCTTCTCCTAGAGAGAGTCCTAGTTGTGAAGAAGAGAGAAAGGCCACTAGCACCTGTGTAAATAAAACATCACAAACTTTCTTATCTCCCATTTATTCTCATAAAAATCCAATTGTTTTTCCTAAGGAAACCTATTTGTTCTTCTCCTTTTTCCTTCCCCTTACTATGTTAGCTATATAAGCCCTGAATTCTAACAGTGAGCACAATCACTGAGTGCATCACTGAGCACTCCTGTGTGCACATTGCATGCTTACATCAACTCTTTATTTTTCTCTTGCTAATCTATCTTTTGATGGTTTCAATTCGCAGGCCCCCAGGCACTGACTCTATGAAAGTAAAGTGTTTCCTCTCCAGCACCAGGAATAGGACTGATATGGTTTGGCTCCAGGTCCCGCCCAAATCTTATGTCGAATTGCAGTCCTCACGTGTCAGGGGAGGAGCCTGGTGGGAGGTGGTTGGATCATGGGGGTGGATTTCCCCCTTGCTGTTCTTGTGACAGTGAATGAGTTCTCATGAGATCCAATGGTTTAAAAGTGTGTGGCACTTTCCCCCTCATTGTCTCTTTCCTCCTACTCTGCCTTGGTAAGGCATGCTTCTCCTTCACCTCCTGCCATGATTGTTAAGTTTCCTGAGGCCCCCTGGCCATGTGAAACTGTAGAGCCTATTGAACCATGAGCCAATTAAACCCCTTTTCTTAATGAATAACCAAGTCTCAGCTAGTTCTTTATAGCAGTGTGAGAATGGACTAATAAAGGACTCTGCTTTGGACACGGACCCTGAGCAAGTGGTGTCTTTCTGCCACTGTTCTAGATGTATGGATGCAGTTCTGTCATCCCCTGTTCTTGGGTAGCTTCCCACTACCGAGAGCTGCATTCAGTCCTTCCTCTGGTGGTGCTGAACTCCAGTCTTGTTTGCCTAGTTCCAGTCTCACTATTTGTCCCTGTGGTTTCACAGTTTGCTTATTGTTTAAGTTTTACTCCGTTTTTTGAGCCAGTGAAATTTTCCTCTTGCATTTTTAGAGAAGCATAGAAATACATATTTAATATCTAATCTCTCATTCCTATGGATCTGGAGCACAGGAAAGAGGATTATGAATGTATATGCTCTGATATTTTTATTAAGAAGTTTTCTGGGCTGGGCATGGTGGCTCACGCCTGTAATCCCAACACTTTGGGAGGCTGAGACGGGCGGATCACAAGGTCAGGAGATTGAGATCATCCTGGCTCACATGGTGAAACCCCGTCTCTACTAAAAATACAAAAAAATTAGCTGGGCGTGGTGGCGGGCGCCTGTAGTCCCAGCTACTCGGGAGG
>NW_012114422.1:905627-912394 GCF_000951035.1 Colobus angolensis palliatus
AAAAAAAAAAAAAGTTTTCTGAGAATGATGATTTCCAGCTGCATCCATGTCCCTACAAAGGACATGAACTCATCCTTTTTTATGGCTGCATAATATTCGATGGTGTATATGTGCCACATGTACCCTAGGACATAAAGTATAATAAAAAAATGGAAAAAAAGAAGTTTTCAGGCCTTTTAAAAAGTGAGAACGCCAATATTTATCTGAACTCAAAACAATGGTCCTTGATTCAGTAATTCTGTGGAAATCTTTCTAGAGGAAGTAATCCAAAAAATGGGGGAAAAAACTTCAAGCACAGAGATGTTCATGGCTGTATTACTTTCTATTGTAAAGATCTGAATATATTATAAATATATCCCAATAATAAATACATATTAATATTTCCATTGAATGTAATATTATGCAGCTACTAAAATAATACTTTATAAAGAATATATAAATGCTTATTATAATACAAGGGAGAAAGTTGTAGCCATTTTTTGTTGTTTTATACAGGTATGCATTAAAAAATAGCATAGAAAGACTAATAAAAAGAAACCACATAAAAATGCTAAAAATGGTTGTCTCTTAGTTTTTCTTTATTTTCAAAATTTTATGTTATGTATATGAATCACTTTTATAATAGGAAGATACCTAAATGAATACATTAACAAAAAGCTAAATGATAGAAGGACAGTTTAAGACAGGCATCTCTCATGATTATAGAGAATGGATTGGCATACCACAAAATGATTGCTTCTAAAACACACAAACAGCAGAAGAACCTTTTGTGTTGAGATTATTGGTTGTGACTAGACGGATTTTCAGCATCAGGGCACGAGAAGCACCAGTTTGGTGACATCGAGCAAGGAGGCAGGGCTACAAGGGACTGGCAGATGGCAAGAACCTACACTCTGCAGGCAAATGGCCGGGCGCCAGGATCAGATGACGGAAAGGGCAAGCTAGGAGACTGCGCTAGGGGAGCCAGTGGTAGGGGCTGGACAGGAGCCAACACTTATTGAGGGGTTGCTGGAATTTGTGCCAGACACTGTTTTGGATCCTGAAATACAAGTGGAGAAGACTGACACAGTTCTTGCCTTCATGAAACTTACAGTCCATGGCAGGGGTTTCAAAATGGTTTTTTTTTTTTTTTTTTTTGTCAAGGGCTAGATAGTAAGCATCTTAGGTTTTGTGAAGCTATGCAATCTGTGTTACAATTACTCAGTTCTGCCACTGTAGCTTAGTAAAAGCAGCCACAGACAATAGTAAATGGATAGGTGTGGCTAGGTTCCAATAAAAGTTTGTTTATAAAAATAAATGGTGGCTAGACTTGGCTGATGGCATAGTTTGCCACTTCCTGATCTAAGTGGAAGACAGACAGTAAACAAGTAAATATGATAATTACGCATTGTGATCATTGTCAGGAAGGAAATAAAAAGGTGATCTAGTAGTAGTGAAGTAGTAATACATTACATTTTACCTTTTACCGAGATGTGACGTCCATACAATAAAGCGCACAAATTCCAGGATACAGAATGTTCTTAACACCTTAGAACTTGGTCCTGAAGCATTAGAATGACCTCTCCATCCAAAGAGCTGGGCATGGGGAAGCATTCCAGAAAGGAGGGAAAACAAGTGCAAGAGTCTGAGGCAGGAAAAGGCCTTGCATCTTCCATGAACAGAAAGAGTTTTCATGGGGCTAGATAGCAGTGAACAAGGAATAGGGTGGGATGCTGTGGGTAGCGGAAAACCCCACAGACCTTAGAGCCCATTGTGGACATTCTGTATCTTATTCTAAATGTTACAGGAGAGGAATGGAGGGTTTTAAGCAGAGTGGCATGATCTGATTGAAGTTTCAAGATGATAAGTGAATTGCTGTCTTGTTTCTGGACTTTTCTGTAGTAGTGTTCAGTTAGGGCTGGGAACTGGGGCTAGGGGCTAGGGGCTGGGAACTGCGGCTAGGGGCTAGGGGCTGGGGGCTGGGAGCATCCAGCCTCAGCTGGAGCTGAGGTGGGCTGTGTGAAGAAAAATCCATTAAAGAACACCATTACCATACACCACGTACTGAACCATAAACATTGATTTATTTTGTAAAACACCTCTTTGAAATATTACTGTAACCAGATTTATTGGCACCTGTTTCAGAGCACTTAATTAGGAACTTTAAGAACTGTGCATCAAAGACAAGAACCTGAAGAAAATGCAAGCAGGGGGTTCAGAGGTGAGGTGAGCTGGCAGGTACAGATCTAGCAGCAGCAAGTCATGCTGCCAAGGTGGAGGCTCATGGGTTAGGCGTGGGGAGGGGTCAGAATACCCCTTTAGCGCCCAGGAAGAGACCCCGGTGGTTTTTGGAACCAGAGCAGTGAGGTTTGCTTTCATTGTGTGTAACTTGGTTCTGATTTAATGTTTTGAAGACATATTGTAGGGAATAGTTACAAAGTGTCCCCATGATGATCAAAAGAGGGGGCTGGTGAAGGGGCAAGAAGGAATGGAGTTTTGTGAATGGAGAATTAGAGGAAATGATCATTTGGGGCTCAGAGCCTTCCTCCTTCTCTCCTTACCTGCCTCTCTTCTTTTCTCCTTCTTTCTTATTTATTTATTTATTTACTGTCCACCTTGGTTGAATGTCATCTCCTTTCTTTTTTAAAAATGCAGGGGCGAGAGAGCAAGAGGAAGACATTGAATCTGTATGTACTGCCTTATTAAGACTGTCATGGAGCAAGCACATACTAAAATATTGTTCATGTTTGTCTGACATTCAAATGTAACAGATCACCCTGTATTTTTATGTGCTAAATCTGGCCATCCGTCTATGTCTGTGGCTTGGGTTTTGCCATTTCAGCGTCAGCGAGTGGAACCTCCTCCCTAATTACTCCCTGCTAATTGGAACCAGCTGCCACCAGGAGGCAGCCGGGCGCTGCGTCCACCCAAGATGAGGACAGTGTCTGAGATTCTAGAGAGCTCTGAGTCTACCTTCCTCTCGAACTCTCCTGACACCCATTTCCAATTCTAGCCACAACTTTCCACTGGTCTCTCCTAATTGTGCTTTAGTCAAATAGCTAAAATTTAAAAAAATTTATACTCCATTTAAAGGTAAAAAGAATCCATAACATCACATGCGTCTTGCCTCCCTAAATAATTGCAGTTAGAAATTAATTCATCTTTCTTTAAAAACCTGAATTTAGCCTCAACTAGTCACAGCTCCTGTCACTCACCCCCTTGACCTGGGGGTCCCCTTTGCTCCCAGCTTCTCTCGTGTCCCTGTCCTTGCTCCCTCTCTCCACTGTCCCCTTCCTTCTTCAGCCATCACTATGGTTACAGGGTGACCTGTTTCTGTGATGCCCTCTTCCATAGCCTGCTTCCGAGGTAATTTCCCCAGTGAATTCCGCCTCCTCTCAGTTATCTCTGCCCTTATCCTCCTTCACTGGGGGGAAAAGAATCAGAGAGAAAGAAAGCTCATGCATCCAGCAGCTCAGATAACAGAATTCTTTCTGTTACCAGGAGACTTTCTCCAATCAATGTTTCCTCTTCTTTTGTTTTCCTTCTTTATGAGGAAAAGCTGTTCCCGACTCTGCCTCTTACTCTGGCGTAAACCTAAATCCACTTATAAAAGTTAACTAAACACCTCTTGGCCTTGTGACTGTAACACTGAGCAAGTTTGCTTCTTTGCATACCTTCAATTATGGAGTCAAAAGGGTCCTTTTAGGACAGAAAAATGAACTGAACGAAGAGCACCAGCTCTGTCACACAGGGGAGACAGTGACACAGAAAATGTTAACCAAGTCAGTCCAGGCCACGGGGAGATGTGTCCAAAGCCCAGGGCCCCGTAACGAGAGGCTACAGGCAAAGACTTTCCCAGAGAGGTGGAGAGGAAGTGTCTCCAACAGTGTCTAAGCAGCAAAGGTGATTCCAGAAAGCTTATGGTGAAATAACGTGGAAGCAAAGATCAGAAACAGCAGTGTTTCGATAAATATTTGGATGCTGGTTTGTTTGGTTTCTACTAATTTGAGATTCTGTGAGTTAGGTAATTTTTTTTTGCTTCTGAGATACAGGATAACCTACTCAAATTATGTAAATACTCATTCAAAGGAGGAAGCAGAATTATGTTAGTCTCTTCTATAATTCTATTGAAATGATGATTCATAGGGTCCATTCTCAAAGAAGACTTGCATCAAATGAACGCAGTCCAGTAACATTTTTTTCAAATGTCATAAAAGAGCTGAAACTCACAGGAACTCCTCTTAAAATCCCCATGTCCTCACCCTTCCACTTCCTATACACAGCTCCTCCTGGTCTCTTTCAGAGTATGAATTCCGACACCCTCCTACAGTCTGACATGTGAGTTACTTCGTGTTCTTCTCCTCTTCTCCCAATTCTGCTTCATGGGAGTCCCCTAAAGAGGGCTGTGGTGGGAAGGCTGTAGGCGAGGAAGAAGTTGACTAGAAACAGCTGGAACCTTCTTTAAGTTGTAGGGCAACCAGAAGGCTAGGAACACATTGACAGCAACACTTTTGCCTGATTAAACTTATATTTTTGGTCTCAAAATGTAAATTTCCTCTAAGTCCAGACCTGTTGGGACAGTCATCTCACCTAGTGGCGACCTTGAGTGGTATTTGGTACTTGCTAAGCTGCTGCACATGAGGCTGGATGAGTTTTGCTGTGTTCAAGGGCAGTAAAATTCAACTACACTCAGTCTGCCTGCCCTTAAACAAGGAGGAAAGCGAGGTAGTCTGTGTGGGTATGAAGCCAGCTCTCTCATTGCGTGTACAACGCCTGCCATGCTCACCATCACCTGAGCCAGATCATTGACCTTCCTGCTAGGAGGATCGAGGGCAGAGGTCTATCAGAAGATGAAAGCAAAGTGTTTGTTACCACACCCCCTTTGTTATGGAGGTGATGGGCATTGGTGATATAGGTGATGCATGGGCAAATCTGCTGACATGCTAAAAGGAGGGTGGTTGTTCATGCTGATTTGAATTAATTGTTTATATCTTGGCTGAGTCATTAGGAATCTATGTTACAGTCTCTGGCTTTGCATGATCCAAAGCTGAATTCCATGACTGTTATTCTGATTTTCCTCTTGGGATGACCAGGCTTTGGGGGACTCATCCAATCTCCCAAGGCGGGCCAGTGGATCAATTTCAGGGAAGAACAGAAGCTTCACGAGGGAGACATAGATGTAAGTACTCTCTTCTTGCTAAGGAAAGTCTACTTAGAATACCAAAACAAGATACTATTTAAATACTTTCTTCAGTTTCATTCTTTTCCTCTGTCCTTTACTGCCTTCCTTATCATCTGACTGAGGCAGGACCTTGGCAAACCTTATTCAGCAAAACAAATTATCAGAACCTTGGGAATCCCTGGACTCTGTTTTTGGAATCTCCAGAACAGTCTTGCTGGCCACTGTCTAGGAGAAAATTTCTTTCTCCAAACCTCCTTGCTCACAATGGTTATACCTTTTCTGGGATCCACCCTTTTGTGGTCCCAGTGTCCTGGAGCACTGATGTTCATAGTGGTCGTCACATGGGCACTGTGGCCACGTGCATGGCGGCGGGAGGGGGGGTTTGCTGCCCTCTGCTGGCCACAGCGGACTTGGTCTGGTTGTTAACTACTGGGTCGTGTCCACCTCTGGCAAAAGGCCCACCAACTCGCCTTCCTCAGCATTTCTTACCAGGTACCAAATCCTCCTATTATTAAGAAGCATGGGATGAAGCCACATTGCAGCTCCCATGAAGAGTTTATCTAACATCCCCAAGTGAATGATTCTAGCAATATATCTAGCAAAGGGATCATGAATTGTTTCTGGGAATGGCCCTGAAATATGGTCAGAAAATGTCTGAGCTCATCAGCTCTGTCCCGACTCTCATTTGATTTGTTGTCAGACAGTGATATCTCTGGATCTTGCCCTTACATAGTGTGGTAGTTTCTATTCGGAAGCCTCAAAACAAAAAGCCCCTACTATCACATAATGATAATTATTATTATGATTAATCTGCTACTGCATCCTTAAGTGGTGAGAATTGCAGAAATCTCAAACATCAGCATCAGCTTGAACCTTTAAACTAGAAATAAAGGGGAGAAGATCTGGCAGTATGCTGATGGGGGCAAAAATCAGGTATTTGGAAGAAAAAGGAGGCTGGGTTTAGATACCCTGATGTGCCAATTTATTGGGAATCAGTAATACATGCCAACTTTTATTTTACCACGAATATCTCCTCAAAGTCTTGGACGGGCTTCTCTCTGGCCCTTCTGAGCACACTAATGCAGATTGGTAGTGTGATATCTGGAATGTACTTCTAGGAGGATCCATTTACTAGGCAGCCTTTTTTCTTTGCTGTGGAGGAGCGTTTTAGCAGATGAGTGTGTTATAAAATGGTTGGCACTTTGCCCCTACATGAGTGTAAATATTATAAACATGAACATCTGGCTGACATTACTGATGTCTGCAGGGCATATTGGCCTCAGTTTAGGAGGCTGAAACAGTGAAACAGTCATCAAACAGTGATAAATCCAAGAGATGGCTGAGGTGGGATGGGGAGGGAAATTAGTCCCTCTTTTTTTTTTTTTTTTTTTTTTTTTTAAACAGAGTAGTCCAGGCTGGAGTGAAGTGGCCATGATCTCGGCTTACTGCAAGCTCAGCCTCCTGGGTTCACGCCATTCTCCTGCCTCAGCCTCCCGAGTAGCTGGGACTACAGGTGCCTGCCACCACTCCTGGCTAATTTTTTTGTATTTTTAGTAGAGACGGGGTTTCACCGTGTTAGCCAGGATGGTCTCGATCTCCTGACCTC